>NW_022436953.1:31723595-31989150 GCF_009761245.1 Sapajus apella | reverse complement strand
CAGGGAAAATGCCAACCCCTCACCACCCAGAGCCCCTGACTACCCAACAGGGAAAATGTCTACCCTTCACCACCCAGAGCCCCACTCTGTAGCTCTGTAGGCAGAGCCAGCTCAGCATCTCTGGTGAGGCCACAGCCCTTCTGCATGGCCAACCAGCCTTCTGCTACATGGGGCATGCCTGGGAAAGGCGTCTGCTTCGATGGCCTTTCCCTTCCTATATCATGTCCAGCTCCACTGCCTGCCCCTGGACACACTCACATATTTGGCATCGTCTTGTTACCTGCTCCCAGCTCCGGGCAAGCAGACAGTAACCCCCCCATAGGTGCGGTGCAGTCTATGCAGTTCCTTGGACAAGAGCTCCTCGGCAATGTTGGGCTGTTGGGTTGCTGTGGTCTCATGGCTCAAGGGCTGGTCCTAAGGAAGGGGGTACCCTTTGCCCTCCCTGAGTCCCTAAGGATAGGGATACCCTTTGTCCTCCCCATGTCCCTAAGGATGAAATTGCCTTCCCTGAGTCCCTAAAGATGGGGGTACCCTTTCCCTACCTGAGTCTCTAAAGATAGGGCTACCCTTTCCTTCCCTGAGTCCCTAAGGATGGAGGTGCCCTTTGCCCTCCACCAGTCCCTAAATATGGGGGTGCCCTTTGTCTTCCCTGAGTCCCTAAGGAAGGGGGTACGTACACTTTGCAGGCCCTGATCCTGGCTTCTGTAACAGGAGCTCCAACTTCAGGCAGCCGACGTGTGGCCTTCCTCCTTGGCTTTTGAAGACTCAAGGTTGGGAAAGTAGTGACCTCATGGGGGGCCCTGAGCTGCTGCCAGATTCCAGTGTGGAACCTGAGAGGAGCAGACAGGTGACCTTCCGCTCTGCAGGCTTCTCCCCCTCAGGCTGGGGCTTGCTGGCAGCCTCTCCACCACTCACTGCAGAGGCCAAGGTCAGGAAGCTTCTGTTCTTGCCCTGACCCAGTCTAGCATGGAGGGGTGAGCTGTTGAGATTTGAGTCAGACGTGGAGCTCCAGCCCAGGAGCTATCATGGGAGCTGGGTCTGGTGAAAGAGACATATCTGATCAGCCATCCATGGAATCCCAGCCTCCTCTACTCCCAGCAGACACAGGAGGCTGGGGATGGGGCATGTGGCTGGAAGAGCATGCAGGCGGGGGTGCCGGAAGCAGTGGCTCCCCCTTGAAGTCTCTCCAGTTGCTCCCAGCTTGGGCTGTCTGATGGCTGCTGCAATGCTTGGGACACTCATTCCGCACCCTGATGTGACCCCTGACCTACCTGTGCCTGCTGTCTTCGCAAGCACGGGTGATATCTAATGTGCTTTCCGAGAGGGCTTGTGCCGATTTGGTGGCCCTGTGCTTTAAAAGAAGGCAGGGACATGGGCTTTGTAGGCACCCATTCTTGGACTTGAATTGAGCTCTCCCAGGAAATAGTTCTGTAAACAGCTTCTTCTCTCTGAGGCAGCTTCCTTCTCTGCAGAGCACCATGTCAGCCCTGGCATCTCAGGGATGTTGGTGGAAACGCCCCATGCGCCATCATGAAAGCGCCCACATCGTGGGGCACGCCAGAGCTTCCAGTTCCATGCTGTGCCTGCTTGAATTGGAAGAGGCGGGGGTCCGTGGGCAGGGTGCCTGGGCTCGGTTCCCTGGCTAGCTGGCTGAGAGCAGCTTGGATCCATAAGTAGTGTGTCCAGAGAGGAAGCTCTCTGGTGCTCCCCACACTGTCTGCCTGGGCCCTGGGCCTCCAGCCTGTGTCCTGCAGGAGGCCTATTATAAACACGCTTTGCTCTGGGGAGGGACCACCCTCCCAGGGACAATAGAGAAACTGACCCTGCTGTGCATGGCTTGCCTTTCTGGAAGGCGCTGGAATCCACAGAGGACCCCAGAGGTGCTGGATAGGGGCTCCTCTGGCCTCCAGGGTGGCCGGCAGCAGGCTGGTGTCCTGCCCTTTCAGTCACTCCCAGGCTGCAGGAGGGCTCTCAGCGCCCTATAGCCCTTCACCTGTCTATGGGTCTCAGCCTTTCTTATCAGTCATCCCATTTTCCAGATGGGAACACTGGGGCCCAAGGGGGTGTATATCAGATCCACCAGGAGGAGGGTGAGAGGCTGAGGCAAGCTTATGTCTTGTCACCAGGCCATGTGGCTACCTTCCCCTCAGCACACTTGGCTGAGGACTTGCCTGTGGCAGGAAAGATTCTGTCCTCTGAGACAGCCCGGGAGGAGAGTGCAGAGGATGATCGGAGTGGAAAGATGTGTGTGTGTTGGCCGGGGGGCGGGGCTTGTTATTTCTCAGCTGTGTGATCTCAGGAGGTCACTTCCTGCATCAAGGCCTCAGAAGCATGGTTTTTGTTTCCTTTCGTTACAGGTGAAATGAAGAAATTGGAACTATTGCTTTCTAATAGTCTTTATGGCTCTAAAATTAAAAGACCTATTAGTGTTTCCTTGAGTAGGGTCTTGTTAGCCTCCCTCTGGGATTGTGAAGGTGTGGGTGTTCACCCAGATCCTGAAACCCAACTTTGTTGGGCTGGCCTTCTGGGCCCATTGGATCACCCACTCCTGTCTCTTGGTCGGCGGGCGGCGGGGGGCGGTCAAAGCTGTTCTCTGAAGCCCAAAGAGGGACCTGGTCTCACTGGGGAGGCCGGCCCAGCCCAGCATCTGTGTCCCCACAGCCACCTCTCCTGGAGCACCCTACAGCCACAGCTGGCTGGCTTCTCTTTCTCTCTTTTTCTCACTCTCTCTTTCTCTTTTTGTTTCAATTTCTTTCTCTTTCCCTCCCTCCTTCCTCCCTTCTTCCTTCTTCCTTCCTCCGTTTCTTCCTTCCTTTCTCTATTCCTTCCTTCCTTTTTTCTTTCCTTCCCTCCCCTCTCTCCCTCCTTCCTTCTTTCCTCCTTTCCCTCCTTTCTTTCCTCCTACCTCCTTCTTTCCTTTCTCCTCCACCTCCTCCTGCTTCTGAAGGTGCTTGTAGAAATGCTTCAATTCATCCCCTTCCCCTGTAAATGCGCTACTGGGTCCCAGGACTGGAGCTTCAAGGGCAGAGGTGTGGCTCCTGGTGAGGGAATGGAGAGAGAAAGGGCTGGTGTTCTGGGGTCTTTTCCTGGTTGGATTTATGCAGGTTCAATACAAGTGGACTCCCTCTTTCCATCCGCTGAAAGATAAGGAGGAGAGACCTGGGTTGGTACCGGGGGTCAGGGATGTCTCCCAGGGGCCAGCTCCTCCACCCAGCTCCTAGAGCTTCCTGGTGGGGGCGCGGCACCCTCTCCGCCCCACCAGGCTGCACAGATGCCGGGCTTCCCTGCTTATTGCATCCCAGCACAACACCTGCACACTTGAGCTTGGTTTGGAAATAAAATGCTCCAGCCCGTCAATACTCTTCAAGAGCTCTTCAAAGATGTGATCAAAGGGTCGACAGCCTGTCCCCTGCCCAGCCCTTACACATCTGGGAAGGACCCCACGGCTTGCCTGCGTTGACCCCCCCATCTCCCTTGCCCCCTGAGCTGCCACCCAGCAATTACTTATTACAATCGAGTGTTTTCAATTGTGCATGTGGGGGAGGGCATCAAAACAGAGGAGCTAAAAATAGGGTCTCTTAGAGAAGCCACTGTTAAGCCACATTCTCTAAATCTCAGTTTAAAGAAAAGAGTCAAGGTTTGCATTTTTTCCAAACATAATGGTACAGATAGATGACCAAGGCATGTCCCTGGACAGGTTAATGAGTGACCCTGACTCTGCTACCCTGTGCAGAGTGGCCAACAATCAGCTCTGGCCTGGGGTTGGGCACCACCATGGAGCGAGCTTCACTGGACCTAGAGTGGCTGGAGCAGGGTGCCCCGCCCCCACACATGTGTGCCAAGACAGGAACAGACCAGCCCTGTAGCCACAGCGCTCTGCCCTCCCACGCCTGTGTGCAAATGGAGGTTTACCTTCCCAGCATCTCTTCCCTCTATGGCCCCAAGGCTCCTCTGAGCTGCTCACGGTGACAGTGCTTCCCAACCTGGCCCTGGCCTGCTGTCTCTCATGTTATTGTTCCTCTGTCCTGCAGACGGTAGCTCACACTTCTATGTTTTTGTACACTTGGAGTGCCTTGCCAGCAATGCCCACTCAACATGCCCTCCTGAACCCCCTCCCCAGCTAAGCCTGCTTGCCTAGCATGTCCTCTGCTCTGCCCAAAAGCATTTCTAAGCCTTTCTGCCTCACAGTTAGAGGACTGCATTCAATGACCCCATAGATGCTCTTTGGATATATTCTTCTACCGTTGACCTTGTACACCAGCTCTTTGGTCAGGGACTGTGACTTGTTCATCTCTGAATATCTTGGTGTAGAGATAGGCACAGATTAAGGCTCCATCTGTGTTTGCTCACAGCATTTATGGGGCATTGACTTACTCTTTGAGGGGGACTTCCATGTTCCAGATTTTTTGTCTCTTTCTCATGCCAGGGAAAGGCAGGCTTTTGATTCCCCTGCAGCCAAGAGCAGACTGGGGGCTGCCTACTGGACTGTGCTTCCTAACACGTGCTCAAGTGGGATCAGCAGCTCTGGGTCAGGCTCGCCTTGGTCTGGAATCCACTGGTGGAATCAGCAGGTCCCTGGCTGGGAGCACAGGGTAACCACGTCCCAGTCGGGCATCTCAGGAGAGGAGCATGCCTGCAGTTGGAGGGAACACATTCCCGATTAACAACAAATAGTTCCATGGCCAGGGTTTTTATCTGCAGAAACAAAATCTTGTTTTTCTTCTTTGAGAAAGTGGATAAGTGCTGGTTGTCCTGTTTTTTCCCTTGGACAAACCATGCAAAAAACCCTAAACTCACAATGGAGCAACTTCCATTTCAGATCAGTTTCTCCTCCTCTAACATGGTCTATTTATTTTTATTGGTTTGTTTCTCATTAAATCCTTCAATTACTCTGCAGTGTAAAATGGTGAAATTATTGGCATGTGCCACCTTCATCATGTATCTGAGTTTGCTTATTACACTTGCAGAAAATGCCTGAATGGTATTTGGTTCTGTTGTGAATTGAGACAGAGTTAATAAATATTATTTGGTGTTTTTTTCCCTGAGAAGCACTGCTTTTCTTGATTGTTTTTTACAGTTGGATTGGGAATATTGATTTATTCACCACTGTTACAATAATTGTATACAAGAAACAAAAAATGCAGAGGTAACATTTCATCAGCTCCAGCAGATTAATTAGTTGTAGTAGATTAGGCACAGTGTTACAGGGAAGATTTGCATTTAGAGAAAGAAAAAGTTTCTTCTTCTCTTTTTTTTAATTTTAAAAAAGCCAAGAGAATTTAATAGAGATGTTTTACCCTAAGCTGCTTCACTCATTAGTCAATCAGTCTTTCCAGATGAAGCCTCGAGGATAAGCGTAAAAGAAAATATTGGATGAAATTACTGGGCGAAAGGTCTAAGGAACATGGAGAGAGTGGAGAGATTCTCTCTTAAAGGAGAAGTTTAAGAAAATGAAGAGAAATTGAATATGCAAATGTTCTAACAAAAGTTTCTTCCATGGATTTCGGGAGGGCTCACGCACTCAAGAACTATTAGGTCTCCTTTTGGATTTTTATAATCAAATCCTATGCATTGTGGTTTTGTTTGCATTTATTCTGTTACCAGAATGTAAAACAGCTTGAAGATCAGAAGAATCATTTTCTTTTTCAGTTGGGCCACATGACGGGAACATCTTTAAGTCCCCTAAACACAAATATTGTACAGTTTTCCCCCAGTAAAACGAGGCATGACTGAGCAACATGCAGACGACTAGGTGTCGTTCATGTTTGCTGATCCAGGCTGATCCAACTGAACAAGAAATGAGACTGGAGGCATTGAAGGAAACGCCACACCTTTTCCTCCCCTGCCTCTAAACAGAAGGCACTACTCTTTTTGGACCACTTCAGGACCCCCACAGGGCTGCACTGCCCAGTGTCACTGTTTGGGAGGATTTTTGTTGTTGTTACTAAGGGTTTTGGCCATTTCAAGATGCATGAGAAGTTAGAAGCTGTTTTGGCTGTAATGTACATGGAAAAGTGTTGTAAAGGTGACAACTGCAAAATCAGATGAGGGAAAAGCTCAGGGAATAAAAGCTAAAGTGGGAAAAAGAGGCAGGAGGCAGGAGGAGAAAATGGAAGAGGAGATAGGCCCAGACTGTGCAGCTACAGAGAGAATATTCTTCTAGGGTCACCAGGAACCCACAGACAGGGGTTGAAGGCTTTCTTTGTGACCAGGCTGCTAGGTTCCAAGCATGGAACAGGAGGGAGCTACAGGCAAATTAGACTCAGTCCCAGCTCTCACGCCGTAGACTCTGAGGCACGGACCTCTGCTGTGCTGCCTGTAGGAGGAGCACTGGGCTCTCATGCTTGCTCAGTGGTATGTGGGAATCCACGGTGGTTGGCACTCTGCCACGATCTCTAGTCTCCACTCAGGGAGTGCACACTCCCATCACTCTTTGTATGAGCTCATCTGAGAGTTCAAGTCCAGTGGGAAGCACTGGGTGAATTTGGAATCATGGAGGAAACCACTTAGCAGATTGCCTTGGTTATTTTAACCTGGCTCTCCAGCTTCAGTAATCCCCCAAGATCAAAAAGCAACGTCTCAGTGTCTGACTTGTTTGTTCTTTCTGTATGTTTGTTAGTTTATTGGGTTTTGTTTTATTTAACCCCATGTTGAACATGTCCTGAGGATATTTTATTTTTTACATTTATTTTATTTTTTACATGTTTCTTGATTTTTCAGCTTTATTGCAGTGTACTTGACAAATACGGTTGTGTACATTTCAAGTGTACAACGTGATGATTTGACATAGGTATATGCTGTCACAATGATGACGCCCATCAAGTTAATTTACATGGCCATCACCTCCCCTAGTTGCTGTGCTGTTTTTTTTTTTCTTTTTTGTTGAGAATGTTTAGGATCTACTCTCTTAGCAAATTTTAAGTGAACAATAGCGTATTATTATCTATAGTTCCTTCCCACGTTGTTCATGAGATTCCTAGAACTTACTCATTTTATAAATAAACACTTTACCCTTTCATCAACACTTCCCAATTTCTTTATTTTATTTATTTATTTTTTTGAGACCGAGTCTCGCTGTGTTGCCCAGGCTGGAGTGCAGTGGCATAATTTCAGCTCGCTGAAACCTCTGTCTCCCAGATTCAAGCAATTCTCATGCCTCAGTCTCATGAGTGGCTGGGACTACAGGAGTGAGCCACCACGCCTGGCTAATTTTTTTTTTTTATTTTTATTTTTAGTAGAGACGGGGTTTCACCATGTTAGCCAAGATGGTCTCGATCTCCTGACCTTGTGTCTGCCCACCTTGGCCTCCCAAAGTGCTGGCCTTACAGGTGTGAGCCACAGAGCCAGGCCAACATTTCCCAATTTCCCTATATACACAACCCCAGTCACCACGCTTTTAGCCTACACCCTGTTTCTGAGTTCACTTTTCTGCTTTTTGATTTTAGATTACACACATAAGTGATAGCATAGGTTTTTTTAAGGAAGTTTATGGGAGCGTATGGTTATATCCAGGTGAATTAATAGAATGACTTTCTCATTGCAAAATTTCTTAAGAAATGAGTCCACAACTACATCAGATGTCCTCAGTCTGCATTTTTCCTGTCCACTGCAGACATTGCTAATTTCTAATTTGCTTTTTATCTTTATGTTTTTCAGTCTTACTTTGTAGACGCTCATTATTATGATCACTGTCAGCAAGATAGGTGAAGCCGAGCGCCATCCTGTTTTATTTTTAATTTTTATTTTTTATTGCAGATTCTCAAGGTGTATAATATCATGTCTTGATATATACATACTAAAATGGTTGCTCCAATCAGACAGATTAACATACCCGTCTTCTCACATGGTTACCTTTGTGGGGTGTGTGGTAAGAGATTCTAAAATCTAAAAACAAAATTTAGAGTTGGAAAGGTTATAAGCACATGTTGTAAAGTTCTGTCTGTGGTTGTAACCTTGGTGATGTTCCCCTGAGAGTCTGGGGCTTCCTAGGGCTCTGCTAGGCCACTGTGCACCTGCTGGTGTCTTCAGGAGGGTCACCTGGGCTGCTGGGAATCTTGTTCTGCTGTCCTAGAATGATTTCAAATGTGATTAAGTTCAGCCAGGAGGGAAACTGGCCATCCCAGCACATTTCAGATGCTACTGGGAAAAGGACACATGGCCATCTACTAGCAGCTCATTTTATGTTTTGTTTGTTTTGTTGTTTTTTTGAGATGGAGTTTCTCTCTTGTCAATCAGGCTGGATTGCAGTGGCACTATCTTGGCTTGCTGCAACTTCGACCTCCTGGGTTTAAGTGATCCTCCTGTCTCAGCCTTATGAGTAGCTGGGATCACAGGTGTGCACACCATGCTGAAGTAAATGTCATAATTTTAGTAGAGATGGGGTTTTACCATGTCGACCAGGCTGGTCTCAAACTCCTGACCTCAGGTGATCTTCCCACTTTGGCCTCCCAAAGTGCCTGGATTATAGGCATGAGCCACCATGCCCAGCTTGAGTAGCCCATTTTGAAGACACCTGTTAGAAGAGAGAACCTCAATTCTGAAAGGTGATCACTTGACACAGTACAGCTTCCACTTTGAACCAATTGGTCACTCCAGAGTTGTTTTTTTTTTTCTAATTCTCAATTGTATAACTTTCTCTAACTTTTTATTTTGAAAAATTTCAAACCCACAGGAAGCATTAAAGAATAGAACAGTATACAGCCTTTTCCTCTGTCTTCTGTTTTGCCACCTGGCTCTGTATGTATGTTTACTGAACTATTTAAAGTAAGTGGCAAATAAGTAACTTCACCACCAAAGACTTGACCTTACATTTCCTGACAGCAAGGACACTTTCCTTCATAAGCCATTATCTAACTCAAGAAATTTAGCATTAGTATAATAGTATCTAAGATCCCGTTGATGTTCAGCTTTTCCCAGTTACCCCACTAATGTGATTTATAGAACCAACTATCCCCGTATTTCATTAAGGATAGCAGTGCATGTTGTTGTTTTACAAATTTTATAATTTTTAAAGAAAGAAACATATTACATTTAATTATAAACTTTAACTAGCTAATGTTTAATAGGTGTTTCCAGGTTGGTTATCACTTAATGCTTAGATATGATATGTTTGTCCTTCACTTTTCCCCTTTGAGACTACTTTGGGGCAGCTTTATGTCATAAGTGGGTTAAATTTCTTTTGCATGCATTTTCGCATGGTGCTATAGCTTAAATGTGTTCCCCAAAGTTTGTGCTTTGGGAACTCAGTCACCAATGCAGCAGTATTGAGAGGTAATTAAGACATGAGGGCTCTGCTTTCATGAATGCATTCATGTTACTGAGGGAGGGGGTTAGTTATCAGAAGAGTGGGCTTGTTAAAAAAGCAAGTGGCCGGGCGCGGTGGCTCACGCCTGTAATCCCAGCACTTTGGGAGGCCGAGGCGGGTGGATCACGAAGTCAAGAGATCGAGACCATCCTGGTCAACATGGTGAAACCCCGTCTCTACTAAAAATACAAAAAATCAGCTGGGCCTGGTGGCGCGTGCCTGTAATCCCAGCTACTCAGGAGGCTGAGGCAGGAGAATTGCCTGAACCCAGGAGGCGGAGGTTGCGGTGAGCCGAGATCGCGCCATTGCACTCCAGCCTGGGTAACAAGAGCGAAACTCCTACTCAAAAAAAAAAAAAAAGCAAGTTTGACCACCTCTTGCTCTCTTACATGCATTCTCTTGATGCCCCACCTTCTACCATGGGATGATGCAGCATGAGGACCCATACAAGATGCCAGCACCGTGCTCTTGAACTTCCCTGCCTTCAGAACTGTGAGTCAAATCGATTCCTGTTTATTGTAAATTACTCAGTCAGTGGTATTCTGTTATGGCAACATAAAATTGACTAAACCACATAGCCCCTCTGGAGAAAAAGGGTCCACTTGTCATACAAACTTGGGAAGCTAGTTTCCTATATTTCCCTCTTGGAGAAAGGAACATTATCAAATCAGATATCAGATATTGAAAAGTGAGGCAGGAAAGAAACCTCTTGTACTCTGTTCAGCTTGTCTTCCCACACTCATTCCATAGCGGAACGCTTTACTCGGTAGCTCCTCTAGTTCCAAGAGACAGAGTTGCTGAATGGAATAGGACCTTGTGCAGTGAAAGACTGAGGGTTATCTCAGAGCACTTTCCTGTAACTTTGCTAGAATGATGCAATAGAAGGGCTAACACCTAGGACTTTCCCTAGTTAACCCAAAGATTCCCATGGCTGGGACATTGTGGGCTGTCCTCAGGAATGTCTTTATTTTGGAAGTGTGTGTTTGCTCTGGAGTGTGGGGCATTCCTGGCCTGGGCTTGCACCTAGTTATGGGGGGCTAGGTCATGGGAGCACTGCAGCTGGAAGAGTTAGCCAAGGCAATCTGACCTTGGGTTTTGTTCTAATAAATGTTGTGCATTAATTCTTGTGTATGTGCCCAGAAGTTTTCACAATGGCCATGTAGAACAGAATACAAAATCAAACAAATTCCACTGTGGAAAAAACAGACCCTATTTCACCAGGCAGATCTTCCCAGTACATTTCACTTATTGATGGCAATTGACGGCCTTCAATAAGTATGTGACGTATACTTGCCCACATAAAATGTTTGGAAATTCTCTATCATATATAGATTCAGTGTGTTAAAATACACAAAGGAATGCATCCTGCAAGAAGACAAGCTGGTGGTCTCTTCGCTGCACTGTTGTCCAGAAGAGGAGTTTGAAGCAGAAGGAATGGAGGCCAGCTCTACTAGACGGGCTGCAGTCAGAGTGGCCACTGACTGTTCCGTGGCACGGAGCTAGAGGTGTAGGTGTGATGCTAGGCAGCCTCACCACTTGCTCACCATGGTGACCTTGAACAAGAAACTTGGCTTCTGAGAGCCTAAATTTCTTCAAAACAAAGAATAATGGCCAGGTGTGGTGGCTCATGCCTGTAATCCCAGCACTTTGAGAGGCCAAGGTGGGCAGATCACCAGGTCAGGAGGTGGAGACCATCCTGGCTAACATGATGAAACCCCGTCTCTAATAAAATACAAAAAAATTAGCCTGGTGCGGTGGCATGCGCCTGTAAACCAGCTACTCAGGAGGCTGAGGCAGGGGAATTGCCTGAGCCCGGGAGGCGGAGGTTACAGTGAGCCGAGGCTGCGCCACTGCTCTCCAATCCGGCGACAGAGCAAGACTCCATCTGAAAAAAAAAAAAAATGTATACTACTATCTCAGCATGTTGCCAAAATTTAGGCATCTATGTAATGATCTTAGCATTGCAGCTGGCTGCCAAGGCCCTCATCCACAGCTGCCACACAGCCAGGCAGGTGGTCAGAGTAATCCGGCTAGGATGTGGCAGGCCTGGGTTATGGTGGAGGGTCCCTGGCTGATCACTATTCATGCTTCTCTCTGGCTTCAGTGACCCTCTGGGTTATTAAGGGCCCACCTGGCATTGTTATTCTACAAAATTCTGTGAAAAGTGGCTTGTAGACAATGTGGACTCTTCTGTGAGTTGGTTTTCATGTGAGAACACCAGCAATGATTCTGTGCACAGGGACCCTTCAGCTGCTGCTGATCGGCCCAGCTCAGGGCTGATGGTTGGTGGGCCGGGGACTGCCTAGTGTCGTGGCTACACCCTGACACATTCAGCTTCCCTCAGGAAGTTTTCAACCATCTCAGAGCTTAACATTTTTTTGGATTTAGAGCTTTCTTTTGGACAATGGAATGAGGAATGCCCAAACATCTTCCCGATGCTTTGGGTAAAAGGAACAGATGCTGATTAAAGCATTCTTTGCTGGCATGAAGAGTCACTTGCATACACCCTCTACCTCTCTGCAGAACCAAATAAAATAATTCCAGATCTCCCTCATACAGAAGAGAATGTTCAGTGTCTTCCTTTAGGAAAAGACTTCTGGAAAGCATTGCCCCTCTCTCCACTTCCACCACACAGTGTGTTCTCATGTAAGGCTGCCTTTAGGATGCTACCACAATGTCCTGCCCAACAAAGCAGGCTCCCAGTCATCATTGACAATTTGGTCAATAAATCAGCCATCATCAATAGTCATCCCGTGCTCTATGGACTGGGCATGTTGATCTAGACCCTGGGGGTGGGGTGCTGGTTTATTAATGTAGAAGGTGCAGGGCTCTCTGCTGGGTGCTGGGTGAGGAATGAGTTGAGCTCTAGCCGCATCTCCACGGTTTGTCTACCGTTACCTGCCACAACAAGCCAGGAAGGATGAGGTCTTCGGAGCTGCAGAGACCAGGACTTCAATCCTGGCTCCAGCCACTCAGCAGCCTTGATTTTTTGCTAAAATGTTTCTCCTGCAATTCTCAGTGTTCCCATGTGTCAAATGGGAAGACACTAATCCTTACAAAACTATGATTGGTTTAAGTGAAATTATGTGAAGTTCTTGGCCAATACTTGTGGGCTCAGCAAATGTTTATTGCCTTCCTATAGCTCAAATGCTCATGGATTAGAGGAAGCTGCTATGAGAGGACCTTCTTTCCATGAATGAATCATGGACCCAACAGCCATAGGGCTAGCTGACACCCCTGGCAGAGGCCACAGAGCCTCAGCCCTGGCTGGGAAGCCTAGCCCTGGTGCCTGCCCTCTCATCTCTCATCAGCCATGGCCCATGCACAGTGACTCGGAGGAGTCACTGTCTCTCTGTGGGCTGAGCACATCACCTTCACTTCTTGTGTGGAGAGGGGACACTGCCAATCTGTGTCCCTGGGATCCCTAGATGGCTCTCCACTTCCCAGGATGATTTGGGAGCCCTTCTGGCCATTGGGGGAAGGAGTAGAAGGAGGAGTCCTCTCATCACTCCTCAGTTTCGCAGAACGGTATGGAGCGCATTGTTAGTCTGCTTTGCATTGCTATAAAGGAATACTTGAGCCTGGGCAATTTATAAAGAAAAGAGGTTGTTTGGGCTCATGGCTCTGCAGGCTATACAGGAAGCACGGCACCAGCATCAGCCTCTGAAAAAGCCTCAGGAAGCCTCTACTCATGGCAAAAGGCAAAGCGGGAGCAGGTGCCATGTGGCAAGAGAGGGAACAAGAGAGATGCCAAGCTCTTTTCGACAACCAGCTCTGGCATGAACTAATACAGCAAGGACTAACTCATTCCCAAGGAGAAGGCACCAAACCATTGATGAGGGATCTGCCCCCATGACCCAAACACCTCCCCCTAGGCCCCACCTCCAACCTTGGGGATCACTTTCAACATGAGATTTAGAAAGGACAAATATCCAAATCATATCAAGCACTTGAGTCCATGACTCAGCCAGGGGCTGCTCCGTGGGCACGTGCAGGAAGAAGGGACAGACATGAATGGGGGAGCCCCTTACCCACAGCCCCGGTGAAGCCAGGCTGGGGCCTTCATAGGGCCTGTCCAACTGGGGCAATGAGGTTTTGAGAAGCTGCTCTAAGGGGCCCACCCCAGAAAGAGATTTAAATTCAAATTTCCTGCCAGGTTTTGAAGGACTGGTTAATTTCCTTTCCTTGCTGTTTGGCACTAACTTCAGAGTCTCTGCTAGTGTAAGCTGTGTGTGGACGCTGTGGAGGATTCAGCGATCGATGATCTAATGTGGAACTTCACAGCATATTTCTGATGAAGTAAAACCCATTTGGACGGAGCCAGATGGGGACTGGTGGGAGGAAGCTTACAAAATAAATTCTGGAAAATAGCTGTGGTAGAATCACACTCTGCCTCTAATTGATCTTCTGCTTTGTCAAGGAAAAGGAAATTAACATCCAGTATGTGGTTTTCCTAAGAAAACCCATGATTTCCCGCTCAGAGGCTGTGTGTGCAGATCAGCAGACCCTGGGCTCCCACTCTGTGAGGGACCCACTGACATTTGATGGAAGTGAATTTCCAAATAAACACCTAGACCTGAGGGGCTGCCCTGGTGGTGCTAGGAACGCAGCCTCGCAAGTCCCTGGCCTCCCTTTTGCTGAGCGAGGCCAGGTTGCTCTGGAGAGTGGGGCTTTGCTCACTGCCAGCACAGGAGCATCCAGCAAGGTGGACCAAGGGGAAGACCTCTGGCCAGCGAGGACACCGAAGCCACAGGCTCAATTTGGACCCGTAGAATCCACAGCACCAACTTAGTCCTGGGGCCCTCCACCATGTGTAAACACAAAGCGAGTTGCTTACAAACATATATGTGTGCTGAAATTAAGATTTATATTTTCTGATAGAAGCTTTTAGACCAGTCATCGTGTATGTGTGTTTGTGCATGTGTGTGTGTGTGTTCACACTCATGCATGTACACATGCTTGCTGCAGCTTTTCTGAGCATATGGCCTGTGCACCTGTTTGCTGACCTATGCTGTGAAGATGGGGCCAGGGGGCTCTTGAGAAGGGACGCTGACACAGAACTTGCTGTAACTCTGGATAAGGAGATTAAAAGCTCTCCAGCCCATCCCAAGGCAGGGGTTTAATATACTCCGGATAAGTAAATATATGAGGACCTCCCCTCACTCAAGGCCCTGGTGATGGCAGTAGGTGGCCGAGCATCCTCGCTGCTGTGGGAGAAGATCGACCCGGGCCGCTGAGGTGTGGAACCCCTGTTGGGAATGGTGTGCACTTGTTCCTTGCAGTGGTCCTGAGAGGGCTGTTGTCAGCCTCAGTTTCCAGATACAGAGGCTGGAGGGGCACAGACCTGAGTGGGAGCATGGCCCTGAGTCACACAGCCCACCCCACTTCTCTGAACTTTCTTTTTCCCACCTGTGAAATGGAGATAAAGCAAGACCCCCTCCCTCACAGGGTTGCCAGGGTGAAACGACTTGGTGCAAAGCCCACAGCATACGCACATGACTTGTTGTTGCTTTTGTCTTTGGGAAGGTTGCCAGATGATTTGACAGAAGAGCCAGTGTCAGTTCATGTGACTCGATTCAAGGTCATCACGTTCTGACATAGCCATAGGTAGCACTGAGGACCGCAGGGAGCCGTGGCACGGGAGGGAGAAGACGCTGAGGGACTGCCCCGGTGCCCAGGAGGGAGCTAGACTCTGTGAGTGCACCCTGCTGAGTTCACCTGTCTCAACCTGGGCACCCAGAGCCACCCTCTGGGAAGGCAGGTGCCTGCCTTTCTGTTGTACAGTTGGGGCCTCCATGGGGCTGTTGAGCATGACACCCAGCGTTAAGGGGTCAGGGCTGAGGCAGAGACCAGGGCGCTAGGAGATGTCATCAATCCCAGCCTTTCTCAGTCAGCTTTTTACTCACTCCTCCTTGCAACTGCAGTTTAGCAAAAGGTGAGGATCTCTTGTCCAACAGTTGGGAAACCACAGGCACTGGAGGGGCGGGGGCCCTGCAGGATACAGCTAGCCTGGCAGCCTCTGTCTGGAAGCCTCTGTAAGTTTGGAAGAGTCAAGGGCACTAGTGAGACTTGCAGGCAGTTCTCCCCGACCTTCAAGTCACAGGAGCAGCCCAGCCGCAGAGCAAGTCCCCCTGGCCTGCAGAAAGCCTGTGGCGATGGCTCTGCCACGGGGCCTGCGCCGTGGCCGCGTCCATCTGTCCATCTCCCACGCTGCGGGACTCGGGTGCCTTTGAGCTTCCCTTCCTTGCTGATAGATGGAAAAACTGGGCCTTAAAAGATACTTAAATCTACAGGAAGAATCTGAGGGAAACAAAACGGGTCTGGGAGAGGATAAACAGGATCTACAAATCCTACATGTCACATAACCGTCATGCAAAGGGTGTTAAAAATCTAGGAATTCTGGACAGCTGTGCCGGGGAGACGCGTCCGTTCAGCAGAACTCAGCAACGCTGCTGCGGAATGGTTTTAAATGTCTTTTCCCCCATAACTAGATTATTCAGTACAATGTCATTTGCCGCCACTGACATTTTCTTTAAAGTCATAAAGGCCTGCATGGTAGTAAAAGGGCTCGGAATAAAATTAGGAATATCATGTATAAATTATCTTTAACCTTAGCTTCATTTGGACTGTGACTTTTTAGACCTGATCAATTTTCATGAAACTATCTACATAAAACTGTGAAAAAATATTTGATCCCTGGCTCTCGTAAAGGCGACGGGAACAGGCGGCGGCTTTACCTCTACTTAACGGTGCTGTTGGTGCCCGTCTCTGTGGGCAACGCGGGAAAGCAGGGGATCATTTGGAAATTTAATGTAATTTCCCAGAGCATTGTTAGGGAAAACATCTCTGCTGATGTGCATATTTTATAGAAGTGCTGTGGAGTCAAGGACAGTCAGCAACTCACTAAATTTTCTGCTTAGTTGGAAAAGCATTCACTCACACAACGTGAGCATTTCCCCCGCTTTGCAAGAGGAAATTGATTGGGTGCAGTCGTCACAATTTTTTGTCTTAGATGATTTGCATCGTGGGCTACCCCGTAAATGTGGACGGGAGCACCCCCACCCCATCGGTGTGGGCCTGCGGAGGAGCCGGGAAGCAGGCCCAGAAGCTCCTCTCTCCCACCTGGAGGAGTCGGGCAGGGCTTGGGCCGGCCCCACGTGGACAGGTGGAGAAAGCAGTGGCCGTGCATGAGGGACCGGGAACCTCCGGTGGCTCCTGAAGCCATCTCGGCTCCTGTAGCAAAGTTGGCGAAGTGCCTCCACAACTCTGGTTGAAAATACCAGCTTAGAAAAACCTCCCGGCAGGGAGGCAGTGCTGCTGCACCCACAGACAGAGCTTGTTTCCTGGTGAATTCCTGGATTTCTGGAGGCTGACTTAGCCCTTCCAGAACTTTCTTAGTGCTCCAGAGCTGGGGAAGTCCTCTGTCTCCTTCCAGAGCTTCCTTCTGCACATGGGAACTTCACAGTGTGGGACACAGCAGTAAACCCCTGCAGCTCCTCTACCTTCCAGCCCCGGAGGCTGCGGCCCGCACACAGCAGTGGTCCCTGACCCTGGCAGGTCTCACGAACGCCCTCCCCAGATAAGACGGTGACTAGAGCCAGTGCAGTCTGAGGTCAGCGGTACGAAGCGGATGGAATATTAGCCATTACTCCCCTCGTAAGCTGAACATTACGTTTATAGACCTTTCCTCCAGACAGTTCCCAAAGGGCATTTGCAAATTTAACAAACTGTGGCCGAGAAGTCCAGCAACCTCTCAGGTGAACAATTGTAACTGCTGAACCATGTCACCTCCCAAGCCCCTGCATGAGATGCTGAAGCCCAAGTTCAACGTGGGGTCTTCCATCAGCCAGCAGCATCTGGCACTCACTCGTGTTCTTTCCAGAGGAGCAGCTGAGCCTGCTGCAGGTGCAGCCACACTGCTGTCTCCGATCAGCCCCTTTACCTATGGTGGGGTCACCACCCTGCTTCTCCAAGGCATGAAAGCAGAGTGAAGTCCACCCACTCCAGGCAGCTCAGCCACGTCTCCGCACTCCCTAGGTATGGGTGCTCTCCTCTGAACCCAAGTCGCGCTGTGTACCCATCCAGCCTGATTCCAGTGTGCCACCCCACTGCAGGGTGTGGGCGGGTACCATGTTCCTCTGTGGCTACAAACATCATTTAATATGACAGGCGACCCCCTCCCCTAACTGGAAGTAGCCTGTACGGTGACATGTGTTCACCTGGCCTGACAAGACAGGCAGCATTGGAAGAACTTCCATGCTCAGTGCGCGGGAGGAGGGGTGGCTGGCAGACTGCTGGGGACTGTCCCCATCTCCCCAACTCTGCTTGGATCATTTGCTTGGGTATTTTCTCTGGGACGTCCCGCCGAATCAACAGAACTCCAGTGGGGGCTCTTCATCAAAAGATACCAGAGTAGAGAAACCAGTGGCTTACCCCACCCTTAGGTGGTGAGAGGACACCCACAGGCCTCACTCCAATCCATAGGGAGGAGATGGGCCCCAGGCTTCCCCTGCCCTTTCCCTGCTGTTCTCTGGGGCTGAGGTGCCACAGCCTCTACCTGCTTTCATTGTTGCAGTGCTCTGCCCCCTCCTCCATGCCCTGCACAGCTGACAACCCTCATCACTGGAAGGTCCTGCCAGAAGAGCCGGCACACACTGAGCGGGAAAATCATCACGTAAGTCCATGGAAGGGGTCAGTGCCTGGACCAAAGACCTGGAGGAAAGTGAGGTGCAGCCTCCAGGCCTGGACCATGCCGGGGTTGGGGGTCTTTCCTCCAGGCATGTCCCAGGCCGGATGGCTTGTCCCCAAGAAGCGCCCAGACACAGGCTCCTGCTGATGTCCCAGGACTGGCTGCACAGCTGTCCTCTAGCACACAACACAGAGGTTGGCTGGGGGCTGGGAGCTGGGAGCTGGCTGGGCCTTCATACCTTAAAATTCTATTTTGTCCAGGTAACAGTGAAGGAAACTGAGGCCAGAGGGGGTGTGGTTTCCCAGGATCTGAAGCTGCCAGGGCAGGGAGGGCAGCAGGACACTAGAGAGTAGGGTTCAATGTGTTTCTCAAGGCAGGAGCCACATGGAGTGTGGGGAGGGGCCACCACCCCATAGCCAGAAACATCCATGGTGCGTGCACCATTCCAATGGAGTCTTCTGGAATCCCACCAGCAACGCAGGCCTGCTTTCTGTGGGGGCTTCCTCTCCAGTCAGCTCTTGTGAGATGGGGGCCCAGCAGATGCCATTAGGGAAGTTCAACCAGGCCTCCATACCTGGTTTGAATTCAACCAGACCTTTGCCTCTGATCACACGGCTAAGATCCAAGGCCTCCATCTCCTAACCAGGAAATGGAAAGACAGTTTCTCCTGAGACCTTGCATGAATCAACAGCACGGGCAGTGGGGGGTCATCATAGCAGCCATTTCCTGGGCCTGCTGGCTGGGTGACTCAGGCAGGTCACTCCCTCATTCCTTGCAACTCCCCGTTTGACAAGTGGATGTGACCATGGCTGCCCAGCAGGGACAGGGACCGCACTGGGGCACCCCGTCTTGGTGGGGCCGGTGCAGGGAGGGCTAGGCATTGGCCGCCATGCTGGACACTGCCTGACAGAAGTCTGCGGATGGCTTCGGCCAGATGCAGGCTCCTCCCCCGGAATGCCAGAGGGTGTAAGCAACCTGGGTGGTGGTTCAGTTTCTGGATTTAATTGTCCTTGAAATTGTTACATTCTGAGGAGGCATTTCTCTAGACTTGGGCTGTCCTTGAAAGGGGGCCCCACAACTCTACATCTCTGTGATTAATAAAAGATGCGGCCCCCACAGGAATCCCTGTGCCTCCACGCTCTGCAGACCCACCCAGTGAGTCTCATGAGCGAGAGGAAGCTGTCAGTCCCAGAGGCTACCTCCTCCTGGCTCTGAGTTCTCTCTTTGGTCAAGTTTCGGGGAGCCCAGGCGAGCTAGCCTGTGTGCACTGTCCCCTGTGGGGCTGCAGTGGCCTGTGGACATCCGTGGCTTCAAAGCCACGTCTAGCCCTCTGCCCTTGCTGCCCACTGCACTGCAGCCCACCACCCTGTGGCCATTCCCACCCATCCCGGGCTGCAGGACTCCTCAGTGGCCTACTGCAGACATATAGGGGGATTCCCCTGCTCAGTGTAGGCCAATTCTTCTATGGGGACCCCGTAATAAGCTAGGGGTTGTCAGCTGTGCAGGGGTGGCCTGAGTCTTCTTCAGGACCTGTGTAGGCTGAGGCGATGAAGGCAGGATTGTCCTCTTTGTCATTGGTGGGCAGAGTTCTGCACACAGCAGATCTAACTCTGCTTCTGATGCTCACACACTTGACGGCTTGGACACCTGCGCTCCTGCTTTGCCTGGGCTCAGTCTTCTCCAAGCAGGGAGCCTGGACTCCAGGGCCCTCTAGTTAGGAGGCCAGACCAGTAGGCCAGGGCCTGAGGGCTTGAGTGGATGACCAGGAGCGCGTGTGGGGGTGCAAGCTCACCTCCTGCACCAGCGGGCCTGGGGACTCTGTGCTCTCCAGAAATAGCTGCTTCTCTGACTGCTAATTCCACTGGAAGCTCCCAGCCAGCTGTCGCATCTCCACGCCTCCCTTCTCTGTTCATTCCTTTGCTCAGACACAGTCTGGACCTATGGATCAGTGAAGATGGGCCAGGCTCTTCCAGGGGGTCTGGATGGTGGGACAGCTCCAAGGGGACTCTGACTACGTGAAGGTGGGGTCAGCATCCAAGACATGGTGGGGGCTGTGTGTGGCAGGCTGGTCAGGGAGGAGTTACATAGAAGCTGGGACCTGACGGCTGCATAGATTTGGCCTCACAGGTTGGGGGTGGGTGAGGATGGCATGGTCACGGTATAGGGAGAGTGATCTTGTAAAGTCTTTAGACGTCTAAGGAGTGAAAACACAGCAGATCTAGGGCACTGCAAGAAGGTTAGAGGTGAGGCCTGGCATGGGGGAGAGTGGAGCCTGAGGAGGTGGAAACAGCAGGCTCTGGTCTGGGGAGGGCTTTCGGGCGAGGTAAGGAGGTTGGCCTTTGTCCATGGAATGTGGGCTTCCCCCAGCATCTTCCCTAGATTTTCTTCCTTTCTTGCTTGAGTGGAGCAGCTGCAGCCTCCTCCATTAGGCTCTGCCCTCCCTTCCTGACCAAGAGAAGAGCCTCTCCTCCCCACGGGCCCATGGCCTTAAGAACCATGGTGGGAGACATGGAGTCACTCACTCTTGCAGTCAGCTTCCCACGGCCCTCAGCCCCTCCACACCGGCCCCTCTGCCTGGGGCTGGGAGCCCTGCCGGGGTTAGCACATGCCTGCCGGATGATTGGCACCGGCGGTTCTGCTCAGGTGCAATGTCCGTCTCAGTTTTTGCGTCCACTTGCTTTCCATTGTCATCCTGAGAGGGCCACTCGCTCGGCACCCAGTCAGTGTGTGTGAAGTCTGACAAGCTGTGCATGGAACGTGCTGGAAACGGGTAGTGACAAATCCCACTGCAGATCAGAAACATTTGACTTGGTGCTTTTGAAAAATGCAGATGTCCTAGATACATCCTGGACTCCAGGCTGAGATTTAAGTTGCTTTTTGAGAGGACCATGCTAACTTAGTTTAGAAAAAGTTTCCCTTGTTGTCGTCCAACTATTTCTTGGAAACAGGATAATTCCTTTAGGGTAGGGGAACCATGTGTGAGCTAATACAGTAATGTTTATTTTTCCCTAGTGCCTAGACTGTGAATGCCAGTCATTGGCCAATGGTTTTTCTGGGAGACACAGTGACATCATCAATGATGATGGTGTTATTGCAAAGAAATAAGAGCCATGTTAATTTCAAGGTCCATTAAAACTCCAGTTTTATAAAAAAATCAATATTTCCTGAACATAAATGGGAAAAAATTGGTAGAAGGCGAAATTCTATTTCAAGCTTTTAAGTCTATGACCAGCAAGGGATGAAAATATTGGGGAAAAAAAAATCTTTGAGTATTTGAGCATCTCCCACAGAAATGCTATGTCTAAGTGCAGGTTATTTAAGATAATTGTTTGTAGAAGCAAATTGATGTCGCGGGCATTGGATTTTGATGGAAAGTCAACTTTTGCCAGTGGAAATGTCTAATATTATAGAAACTGTAAGCAAATTAGGAGACATTATCTCTGCCGGCCTAACCTGTTCTTTAGAGAGGAGGAAATGGTCTTCTGTCCGGGTACCTTGTTTTAGCACTCCTGTTCTTCCCACAGCAGTCAAATAACACCATCTTGAGTGGAGAGGAAAATGAATGAGGGACCAGAAGAAAGAGCTTGGTGTCCTGGAGAATTTCATCTTCGTAGATGAAAACTGATGTGAAACTCTTCTGAACTATTTGAAAGGTGTTATTGCATCCCTTGGTTCGTTGTTGGAGGTTTTTCTCCTGCGACATCAGCATGAGGCTATGTACAGGACTGTGCATTATTTTGGGGGGACAGAGCAGTTAGGTGTGGATTGGATCACACACATGCATAGGGGCCATGCCATGTACAGCCCTGGCAGGTCAGCCATCTCCAGAAAGCTATTGGACCTACAGATAAGCTGAGCCTCTCCCTTACAGAGACCATCCAGCCGGAACCCCCAGAGACCAGGTAAGAACTCAGCCACATGTTATCATTGGCAAACAAAGGAAACATTAACTTCTCCACAAGTAAGAGTTAAGAGTTGAGACTCAAAAATCCCTCCTCAAAAAAAAAAAAAAAAAGTTAAAAAAAACAACTCTTTTGCATCATCCAGATTTTCTTCCCTTCTGAAATGGAAGTAGACGTGCTTACTTAAATATATCTAATATCCTACATAGGTATTTAACAGTTTAGATAATTAATATGCAGTTTTAAAATGATTCTTTTTTAAAAAACTTATTTATTTTACTTTAGGTACATACTATGTCTGGCATTTCTCCCCATGTTATCCCTCCCCACCCTCCTCATCCTCCCCTCCCTCCCCAACCCCTGCTGTCTCTCCCCTACCTCCCTAACTGCCCCCAGCGTATGATGTTCCTCTCCCTGAGTCCATGTATTCTCGTTGTTCAACACCCACCTATGAGTGAGAACATACGGTGTTCGGCTTTCTGTTCTTGTGTCAGTTTGCTGAGAATGATTCTTAAAATATGTCTCAGCAGTGAGCACATTGTGTCAGTGGAACGAAGAGAGAGCAGCGTCAAGCAAGGTTGACTTTATCCTTGCTGGTCACGTGGGGCTTGGGCTTGTTAGGTGTGGGCTTGTTGAACCCGTGTGGTGTTCAGCTGTCAAAAGCCCTTTCTGGTGTCTGATTTGCAGCTGACTCCAGGAGTCTCTGCCCTCTGAAAGGGGACGTGCTATGAGAAACTGGTCTGCTTTCAGCAAATCATCCTCCCACTTCTGAGGCTAGACCTTTCCTTTGTACTAAGTGACTCCTCCACCAAGAGGCAATTTGCCTCCAGAAGACTGAACCACCAATTTCAAGCCAACCTGGGGGCAGACATTGCCACGTCTTTTGAGTACATTTTCCTTGCTTTGTTCTGGTGCACTTCTAGTTGTCATGTGCCCTGGGAAGTCCTTCTGGGACCTAATGGATTCAGGCTGAGTTGCCCAGGTAGGTACTCAGGCTTAGAGAGGCCTGGATTCACTGGCTGCTCTTGTCTTTCTTGAGAAAAGTGCCTCTGCTGAGATGGGAATTCCTTCTGCAGCTATTGGTGAGCCCCGACTTTCTTGTTTCTTAAAGGGATGCCAGTTCCAGACCCTCAGTCATGACGGACATGCGGTCTGGTAGAAATGGGCTCATTCTCCTTCTGGGAACCTGCTGCCTTTCCTGCCTGTCTCCATTCGGCTCTCCTTTTCCACGGATCATCCCCATCTCCAAGTCCCGAGGCAGAGGTCCCATTCCTCTGTGCCTGTTTCAGTTGTTATTGCCTCTCTAAATAGCATTTGCATAGGTCAGAACTCGAAACCTTCAGCAAGTCACCCACACATCTTTTCAATCAGAAGAATTTGATTTGCTTTTCTTTGGAATTTTGTGTTTGTCACCAACAGTTTCAACAGCCGAACGTCCAAGGCGAGGCTGGGCTGTGTCAGCCCTGGTGCTGGGGAAGGTTGGCGACACAGGGAAGAAACACAAGGCTAATTGGTCCAATCCCTCTCCAACTCCTCCACCACCAAGGAAAGAGAAATCCCCCCGTTTTCTTCTGTTTTGTGAAAGGCTTGCCTTAGAAATTCTGGGGGAGGGAAATTTTAGCAATGCTTAGATTTTGAAGAGCAGATGTTTTTGAACAATTCCCTCCAAATGGAAATCCTGAACTTTGATAATTAGGTGCAGATGATAAAATTCAACATGAAAAACCTGTCTATTTTGCTATCCTTGGATTTCAGCGAGGCCTAATCCTTGCATGGCTCTACCAGATTGCCTCTGAAGTCACTGGCACAACAGAGGCAACAGAGAAGAGAATAAAGATAAAAAGATAAGGCCAATTTCAAAGCTGTTCCATGCTCGTGTCTATGGAACACGAACCTAAGCTTGGAGAGAAAATAAGTGGTGTGTGTGGGTGTGGATGGGATTTCCTTAATCTGGGAAACTGGTTCAGGCCCATGAAACATTTCATCAAACGTTAATGTGAAACCGATGTGCTCATCAATATTTATGAGCGGTTCTCTGACCAAATCCTCCCAACCGATTGTGGGTCCCTCTCCTCTCTCCCTTCTCTCACCGGTGCAGTCAAATAATACAGCAAAGGAAAACAGTGGAGCCAAGTAATACAGGATGACTTCAACGTGTTTTTTTCCCTCTGTAAACATGCTTTCTGTCTTCATTTTAGGTATTTATTTTTCACTTGAAAGATTTGCATTCCCCCCAAAACCTGGAAACACTTAGCAAGTATTTACAATTCGTGTTATATCCCATCCACGTTCTGTATACCCCAAGTGAATGAAGTTCATAAGAGGGAAATTTGGAAGGGACAGAGACTGCTGTGTTCCACGCACCTTCTCTAATGTCACAACTGCCTTGAGAGGTGGGTAGGATGATGACAGTCGTCCTTTTAGAAACACGGAAGTGGAGGTTTTGAGAGCAGCAAGAATTCTGGTAGTAACTGGCAGAACCAGATCTGGACATGAGTGGGAAGCCATTAGAACCCTATCCTTCACCCCAGTTCATGGCAGGATTGTGTTGATCTTGGTGGCTCAACCTGCTGACTGCAGAGAACACACTTCCTTTCTCTTCTAGTGCATAGCAGCTAGAAACCTCCTGAAGACCAGTGGGACTTTCTCACACTGCCCAGAATAAAGGGGGTTATTTAGGCATCTTCCCTGGAGATCTTAAGTCCCCAGAGAGCAGAGTAGAGTTGGGTCAGAGACAGAACTATGCCTGGATATCTTTTCTCCTTCCCAACACCAAGAAGCCACTTGGAAAATGTTAGCTGCCTGGATTAGAGCCATGAAGAGGAGAAAAACAGCAGCAAGACACCCCCCAGCCCCAACCTCCTGTCCCTCCCAGCGGCAGGGCTGAGGCAGGGCCCAGAGCACCTGCAGCTCGAGTGCCCCGAGTGGATGATTCCTTGCACATGAGCAGGAGTCAGATGTCTGTGTTGTCCTGAGAACATCCCCAGGAATGAACCGCTGCCTTGGATGTCAGTGCATGCACCTCATTTCACACCATCTCTGTGATCCCAGAACTTCTGAACTTGATTTCATAAACCTTTTAGAGGAAGAGGGAAGCTCAGCCAAACCTGAGGCTCATTACTCATAAAAACTAATTTTTAAATACACAATTCTAGCATAAATTTACATATAAAGAAGGATCTTGGTTGGAAAAAAATCCTGTTATCATAACATTGTGGTTGTCATACAAAACCACAGGAGGCACATATGCAAAAGTTATGGTTGCTCAGCAACCATAATTGCCCAGTTTAATGCCTAAGCAGATAGACTGATGGTTGGAATAAAGTGTAGGGAAGATCCCACGTCTCCTACCAACAGAGTGAGTAGGTGATCGCTCAGCCCTCCCAGACAACACACACAAGGAGGATAATTATTAAATAGATGGAAATATTTTCTGAGTTCTCCAACTCTGCACTGCGCTTGTGGCAGCTATTTGTGCCCTAAATAAGAATGTTTCCATTTTGCCCACCCTTGTTATGATGCATGTGAACTCGGAAGCATCAGCGTCTGCAATGCTTGTGTAGCTCTAACTGTGGGGCACAGGACGGGGGACAGCGACTCACTGGCAGCCACTATGGTGTGCACTGTCGTGTCTCTGGCAGGAGGGCCTGAGATGGTCTCCCTGACAAGGTTACTGGGATGAGACAAGGAGAATGGCCTTCATTATCTGTTGAGGACAAACTCTGGGAAGCAGGGACCAGCAAAACCAGCATTGATACCAGGAGAAAAAAACACGAGAAACCCAGTATTTATCTATCAGTTCTCCCTACAGCCTTTTCATTCAAAGTTCTGCAGGCGTTCCTTAGGCCTTGGAGATAAAATCTGAACAACGCTCAATACTGTGACCATCTATTCCTGAAAGGATGTTGTAGGTGAGGAGTGGTAAATGCTAATGAGTGCACTCTTCCTTGTGGACTTGATAAACTGCTTCTGCTCTCCTGCTGTGTGTGATCTCCTGGAACAATGTCCAAATAACCCCTTTATTACAGGAAAGTGTGAGAAGCTGCTGCTGGTCTCCAGGGCATTTCCAGTCACCATGCACTGGAAGGGAGAGGGAGGGGACATGTCCCCTGCACTTCAGGTGGGCAAACCCACCCAAGATCAGCACAGTCCTGCTATGAACCAGCAGGAGACCCGGGGTTAAGGGTAGAGCTCTGACTTTCCTCCAATCCAAGTTGAGATCTGACTCTGCTAGTTAGTAGGAGAATTACTGATGCTCTTCGAAGATGCGCTTCCTCATCTATTTTTGAAAATCTACTACAGATCAAGCCTAGAAGATAAAGAATGGGAAAAAAACAGAGCAATGTAAAGAAAAGCCTTGCTCCAGTGTGCTTATATGCAAACTAATACACACCCTCAACTTCACTGGTAAAGATGATGATAACGTTTCATTTCTAATTACCTCCTTGGGTTTCTGCAGGGTTTCCCCAAAAGGAGTGCCACAAAAGACAGATGGCTTCATCCCGGGGAATATTGATCAGTGGCTGAACCACTCTCTGTCTTTCCTGTGGCTGGCCCTTGTGACCAGGTGATGTGGTCTGTGTTTATTATGACATTTACTCACCTCCACCTTCTTTTGTGGCAGAAGAGATTTCTCCCTGGGGAGGGATGGCAACTGAGGGCTTTTTCTCTTGCTTAATGCAACTGAGGTACACTACATGGAGTAAGCTTTGCTATTCGATTCACCATGGTGCGAAGCAATAGCACTACAATTATTTTGCCAATAATAGTACGTGGCTGAGCCTGGACTGAGTTCTTACCTGGTCTCTGGTCTCTGGGGGTTCAAGCTGGACTGTCTCTGTAAGGGAGAGGCTCACCTTATCTGCAGCACTATTTTGCAACGGGTCAGGGTGGATGTGGAGGCTGTAGTGGAAACTGCTGTGTTCTTGCTTTCCACCCTACCCTTCAAGACAGTGCTGCTTTTAGGGGCAGGTGGAGTGCTCCTTAGACAGCATGTCTTGGAAAGGAATCACTAGAGCATCCTTGAGGAATCATTTCCATGCTTAAGTAATGGAAACATTATTAGTAATATGCAGACTCTTATAAAGTAAACCCAGTGCCTGATTGGGCCCCCCATTAGGAATGAGGAAGGATCCCTAAAGCATCGCATTTACCTGGGGGTCTTCAGTGTTCTCAGACTGAATGACCTGCTCCTTTCTCGGCTTCACTAAAATACCTGTTCATATGTTTTTTTTATAGAAAGCCCATCACATTGTGCTGTGAAATGGACTTTTCTTCTAGGTCTACAATAATGGCACATTTTAGAAAGCCTAAAAAAGTGAAAATAAGTGAATTCAAACCACCCACTAACATTGTACTTCTGAAATTCAGTGATGACACTATAATACTTACCCATGTGTATTTTTCATAGTATACTTTAAAAAGATGCCTTTCTTTTTTATGACACATTAAATGTTGTAATGCACAGGCCTTGTCTGTATAGATGTTCAGTAAATAAATACTGTTAGAGGAATAATAGTTAACGTAAGTATTATGTTAGAGGAATGATAGTTAACGTAAGTATTATGTTAGAGGAATGATAGTTAACGTAAGTATTATGTTAGAGGAATGATAGTTCACGTAAGTATTATGTTAGAGGAATGATAGTTCACGTAAGTATTATGTTAGAGGAATGATAGTTCACGTAAGTATTATGTTAGAGGAATGAGTGAAGGTACTCATTAGTTTTTATCAGTGATCTTTTCCATTATTTTGCTAAGATTTTCAGTATTTCAACTTTACGAAAACACGCATAGCTACAATGTCAGTCAGGAAGCATACATTGAAATGCTTCTCATAACCAGAGCGATAAGTATTATCTAAATAGTGTGCTTAGCTCACTGGACACATTATTTTCCTTCTTTTATGTCAAAGAAACTTAGCATGCAGCCCAAGCTGAAGCCACTTATCAGCAGAGCTGCTCCATCACCCCATGGAATGGTTACAATTATTATGAAAACATTGTTCAACTTTATCACAAGTTAAAATTCATGTACATTCTGCCCAGAGGGTGCAGGCAAAAAAGCAGGCGATTTCCCCTATCAAAACTCTCTCACTACATAGGATCGTATTTTGATAACTTTGCATTTGCACATCGTCCCTGGTCCTGTAAGTTTGAGTTTCTCAAATTCCTTCTTGAAATGAGATGGAATACGAATGAAGATATGCACAAACAGCCTCGGAAGCATTTTTGCTCCAATTTTATGAGGGTTGCCACAAAACCACCAGTCTAACACACTCCGTTTACACGCCTTTTTTGGGGAACAATGACAAGTATAGCGTCCACTATTGACTTAATGAATCCTATGGTGGTTGCTTCCAATGTTCACATCTTGTATCTCCCATTCAAATCTGTACTCGTCATGGAGATAAAAATGAGCCCATTTGATCTTACTTCTCTCCTCGTTGAAGAAGTGTCCACAGTGTGAGTAATGGTGACTTTGTGGAATTCCCTAGGATCCTGGACTTGGCTATTGTATACTCCATCTGCCCTGGGCCACTGTTAGGGGTATGTGTACTTGCTGTCTTTGCTTCCTTGCCCCCTTCCTGACATTCCTTTCCTTCTAGTTGATCGCTGAGGCTCACCTGCCCTGCCTCCCCTCGCTTTCCTGCACCGCCTCTCCTGCCAAGGCTGTAGGAGATGGTAGATGTCAGTCCACTCTCTGGGGAGCAGGGCTGCCTCTCTCTTTGCTCAGGCTGGCTGTAGAGATGCTCATGCCTCTCTCCTGCCCCCTTTTTTTGTAAATCAGAATCTCCAGGATTTCAGCTTATAGGAGCCTTAGAGATCAGCCAGGAGCTTCTGCATTTTTCAGAAGAAAAGACTGTCAGTCCATTGATTCATTCATAAGCATTTACCGAGTGTGTACCACATGCTAAGACTAGCTCCAAAATCTACCTAAATAAACTATAATAATTCACGAGGTGAAAGCTGGTGGGGGGAGGATTAGACCTATTTGTTGAGGTTCATCTAGGAGTCTGTCAGAAATATCTACTTGTGCATAAGTGAGTTAACTTTCCTTTATCTTCACAGACAAGACTTGTGTCCATGAAGATCCATCCAGGGATGCTTACCCCTAAAATGACACTTCTGCCTTCCCCCAGCTTAAAGATGTGTTCTGACTGCCTCAGTCTCCAAGGCCAGCTGCCTCGAGAAATGATATCCATTTCCCTGTGGACCTTATAAGTCATACTTGGGGAAGAGATGAGTCATTTAAACATGTTTTCTTCTGAATTTTAAGTTTTCCTGTTGCTTTTGAAGAATGCAGAAAAAGCCGGGAGGTAGGTATAAAGCTTGCAGGTTGCATCAAATCCGAATTCGTCCAGCAGCGATGGTTCAAAGTGAAGACTATCTGGGTTGGGAGAGAAAATGAAAGGAAACTTATGAGATAATGCTTGAGACAGATCGTCAATAGCCTGTGGAAAGTCCACTCACTTGATCAGCTGGGCCATTTGGAGCAGAATTTTGATTAAAGAAGACATTTGGGGCAGGGCTAGTGCCGACAGGCTGTCTGCACAACACATTGCTCAAAATGAATAAATGTGAGTCTCAGGGTCTGAGGCTGGGGATGAAGGGGAGGTGTCAGGAGGAGGGAGAGCCATGCTTCCTCCCTGCTAGACCGGCCTCCTGGTTTACCTGGACTTCCATATCCAAAGTAATCAACAGAAACTACAAATGCAGGGAAAAAAGAACACAAAACTTGACCAATTGCATGGCACCGGAAAGCCTGGGGTCAGGGACTTAGGCTGCCTCCCTTCAGCCACCCCAGGCTGGTACTGATGCCCTCACCTTGTCACCACAATGGTCTTCCCAGGCTCTGGGACCGGCTGTGCCAGGGATGTGGAGCTGGCTGTTCTCTTCAGAACCCTCTCATTGCCCGCTGACCCCCAAACACAGAAAACTAAAGAACTCCAAGGGAAGAAATGTTTGTACATATTTGAGTCAGAAAACCTTGACTTTCGATACTATGATACGAAAACTAGAAAAAATATATTCTAGGGTCTGGGTTCAGGAAAACACAGCTGATGCAGACTTCATTCTCCTTTTGGTCTACTGGACTCTGGAAAATGGAAGTTGCATCTGTAAAGGGATGCAGCGCTCATCACAGGTAACCCTTACCCACGCAGGTGCGAGAAATGCCTTGACTTGGGACCCTATTGCATCTGCCAGGCCAGCCTGCATGCGCCATGGGCTGGATTTGGGGCGTGTGACTTTCTGCATGGGAAGAGCATTTGTGCCCATGAACAAAGGCTGCTGTTTGCTGGGGAGGGTCTGGATGGCCCCTAATGAACAAACAGGGGCAATTCGTGGTGATCAGGACCAGTCTCTCCAGTCTGCAGCCCACAGGCTGTGTTTGGTGGGCAGCCTGGCTGAACTGCTGGGTCACAGCCATCACTCACTGGGTGCCTTCTCTCTGGGTGTGGCTGTGTTGGGGTGTGGGTCTGGGTGATGCAATGCCTTTTTGTGGTCCTTGACTTGCGACACATCTTGGTTTACCTCAGGCCAGTCTTCAGCTTTTTCAGTTGCCCACAATTCCTTTCAAAGCTTGCCCGCTCCCTGTTCCTCTTCCTCGGGGCTAGCTTGGGTAGCAGATAAGGAATCTGGGGCTAATTAATGCTCCAGAGGCACCAAGGGTCATTGCATTGACCTCTCCAAGGATGTCTTTGCCATTTACTCAGAACCTCCCAGAGAACTACTCAAAGGGGACAGGCACCATGTGAATTTCTAGAAGATGTGCCCAGCAGTGGCTTTGGAGTGTCTTCAGAACCATACTGCTAAAACTGGCTGGTGTTCTAAAGATGCTGGAACTTATGAAGAAACAGCAAAGCAGGTCTTGGTTTATTTCTGCCCACAGTGATCGTGGCCCTGTGTCTGATGGGGCTCAGCTATGTGACCCAAGAAGCCAGCTTTGTGTTTTGGAGCAGGCATTCAATAAAAACTTGCTGGTGCAAGAGCATCCAGGCTTGGACACTCTGGGGCGTGCCTGTGTGAGTCCCATTCATGTCCCTGCCCCCTGAGTCTCTTTTATCAGCTCTCTCGCCCACCAACCACCAGCAGTCCCTCAGGAGTATACACCTTGGCTGAAGAATGCTAACACAGCTGGCTGGAAGACACGGGGCACCGCTGGAAACATTTCCTCCAAGTGCATTTGGGGCTCACTCAGTGCATGGGCAACAGACTGACCCCAGTGGGGTCGTTGGGAGGGAAGGCAAGAGGCAGCCACTTCTGGGGCCAGGAAGGGAAATTAGGACAATTTATTATTTCCCTGTTGCACTGAATAAATAGACTTCAAGATAAATTATTGGTGCCTGCAGCCTGCTTGATGCAACACCCTTAAGTGAAAGCAGACTTTAATGAACATGCGTTCGCCTGCCCTCCCCTTCTCACTTCCAGTCGGCTATTAACTTTCCACGCACTTGGGAACCTTTGGCTCTTGGCCTAAATAATAGAAGAATAATTAGAATAATCACTGGAGAAGGCCGGGTCAAATTTCCAAGGATCTTCCCTTAACCACTTGGTTATCCTTATTTTATTTGCTTTTAAGAAATTCATAAAACTGGCCAAAGATCGTCACTTTGCATCTAGAGGATTTATTTTCTGTAAAATAAAATCATTGCGTTTTATCATGACTCCATCATTGAAAATAATCATAGTAATTAGTGCTTCTGTGCCCATCCAAGTGTACATGAAGTTTTTGTGCCAATTTTTCTATTTTGTGTTTCTAAGTCAGGCTTCCATGGGATTACCTGGAAGATGGAACTCAGGTTAATCCAGCTCACCTGAGCAGCTTGCGAGAACACAGGGATATTGGCCACTTTCCCTGTTCTTCACTTAGTTGTTTTTAAAGGAGAGAGGCTAGAAAAACTCAAATCCAGATGGAGGCTCCCTCACTGAGCCCATGTCCCATGGCAAGGACCACAGGTGGGGATACAGGTATGAGAGTGATATGGTTTGGCTATGTCCTTACCCAAATCTCATCTTGAATTCCTGTGAGTTGTGGGAGGGACCTGGTGGGAGGTGATTGAATCATGGGGGCGGGTCTGTCCTGTGCTGCTCCCATGATAGTGAGTGAGCCTCACGAGATCTGATGGCCAGGATAAGGGGAGTTCCCTGCACAAGCTCTCTTTCTTTGCCTGCTGCCATACATGTAAGATGGGACTTGCTCCTCCTTACCTTCTGCCGTGATTAGAGGCTTCCCCAGCCACGTGGAACTGTAAGTCCAACTTAACCTTTTTCCTTTGGAAATGGCCCAGTCTCAGGTATGTCTTTATAAGCAGCATGAAAACAGACTAATACAGGGAGTCATGGCCCCAGCCCTAAGTCCCTATCACCATGAGCTGGCCTTCCACGCCCTACATGGTAAAGGAGCTTCTTGGATGCTCCCTTGAACACACATAACATTGTGATTTTCATGGAGTTTCCTAAGCTACTAAGACCTTTAATGTTTCCATTACAGCATGTCTTCCCTGGGACCCCATGGCTGCACAGAGAGAACCCAGGGCTTGGCAGAATCAGGGCTGGGCTCGAATCCCAGCTCTAGATGTGTTAAGGCTGGCACCCTGGGCATAGGCATCACCTGACTTCATGGTGACCCTGTTTCGTTATGTGTAGGATGGTAATAATAGTACCAGTCACTTCATGTAGGATTCCAAAAGAAAACGTATTTACTAATGCGCCTGATGTGGAATAAAGGGGAATCATGTGAGTATGCCGTTTTGATGTCATCTCTTCATATCACAACTATTAAATAAAAGCAAAACAAAACAAAAACTGGACAGGGCATCCATGTGGCTCACCAATGTGACCCTTCGCCTCCCACTGTGCCCTGGCCTGATGGCGAGGTGGCGTGATGGTATGATGGCATGTACCCAGGGCTGTGTCTGTTTCCTCCCCCCAAGTTTTAATGTCTGAAGATAATTCTGTTGACAGCAGATATAGGAGGGGAGGGGACACAGTGATTTCATATGCTTTAAAACAAGGCAGACTGATGGAAAGCAGCCATTTGAAGATCAACGTTGCATTAATTCAGCAGATTTCCTGATACCCCTCCAAGCCCTAGGAAGGCGCCACAGACACCTTGTCCTCAAGGAGCCAGGCCCTGGAGGAGACACAGAAACTGGGGAAGAACTATGAGTGGCAGGTGTTCAGGGCAGAGGGTTACAGAGCCCAGTGTGAGCAGAAGGTTCCAGAATGGAGGGTGCTCTCTGCACACCTCTACCTCTACCCAGTTAGCCATGCTGCCATCAGCACAGTCTGTGGTTGAGGATCACCGTGTAGCAGAGGGTGAGGGGCTGGTGCTCAGAGGGGCTCCTTGATGGCTAATGCTGGGGCCTGGGGAAGCACCCACCCCTGTGGATAGAGGTACCGCAGGGCTTTCCTCCAATGCCAAAGTGCCACATGGAAAGAGACTTGTGGTCCCCTGTGTGCTCAGGAGTGAGTGACAGCTAATGGAACCTGCTTCAGCACAGCCAGGCACTCATCCAGCATGTCACTGCCGTTTTTAAATATTCCTCCTCCCTCATCTTTTGATAATTAATAATATGCATCAATAATGCCAAGCTCCCAACCTGAATCTGCTATAAACTTGACAGACTCCCACAGTCTTTCTGTTGAGTTTGTTTCTACCCTAAAAACACCCAGGACCCTGACAAAGCAATGCTCTCAGGAAAAGGATCACCCACGAGCCTTTGGCTGCGTGGTGGGCACCAGACCAGCTAACTGGCATGGTTTCATTCTTCTGGTGGCGGAACCAGGGCAGGCAAGAGCAGCTCACACATGCCTTCCCCACCGCTGCAGATGGGCTGCATCTTCATGTCTCGCTAAGATGCTGGTTAGTTTTCAAGGTTAATAAAATTATGGGTTTCGAGTCTGAAATCTTCATGTGCAGTTTCTCCCAAATTCCTTTTCGAGACCTGCTTACTCATGCAGATGGCAGTGCAACTCCAGCATCACGGCGTGCAGACCGTCCCTGTGCCTCCCGAGTGTGAGAGATTCCTAAATGAGAACTTATTACCAACCTGTCATTCTTCTGTAATTATCCGCAGCCGGGTTGCTTTCAGTTGTTTCCATATCATTTGGAATGACACAGAGAAGATATTACCCTTGTCTGTGTATTGCACACAGCAAGCTTTGCAGCAGGCACTCAGCCATTTGCATTTCGAAAGAGGCAGAGGCCTGACAGAGATTTTTTTGAGCTATTATGAAGCACTTATTAGTAGAAATTGAACCAATCCACCCCCCCATCATTTCCTTCCTCATAATCATTATTTCTACAAATTCTCTGCACTTTCCAAAAATTCTAGGGCACGCTGTCTAAAAAGATCACCTGCTGCTGAAAGCGCTATTCATCTGGGTTAATATCGCTCCATGTGCAAATAGCTCCTTCCTTCCTATTTTCCAGAGATTGTGGAAGGATCACCTAGAGGGAAAATCACTCTATATGTTGCTAAAAGGTATACCCACATATGTATATATATATGTGTGTGTGTGTAAGTGGTGCACACATAAAATATAAAAGATGATGCGTGTGCACACACAAAACAAATTCTACGTGTCTGTCTAACCATGCGTATGCGTATACGTGTATGTACACAGGTGTGTGTAGTTTTGTGTATACGTCTGTGTTAAACAATTAGGCAGAGAGTGGGGAAAGCCCTGCTGTTCATCCTGGGTTTAAACGTGCCTTCTTGAGAAAATTACATGCTAAAAAAAGCTCAATTGTGGTAACAGAATGTGTCTCAACCACTCTGTACTAAAACTTTTGCTTTTATAATGTGTCATTTTGGTGCTGTTTAAAAATACCTCAATGTCAGCTGGAGAAGCAGATTCTCCACTTGCTCTCAGAACAGGGACAGCCCAAAGAGGAGCTTCGTAAAGTGTTGCCGGCCCCTCATTTTGGCTTCACTCCAGCCCACTTAGCCGTCCTGCCTCTCCTGTCTTCCCCAGGTCCCGGCTCCTCCTGTGAGGACACATGGCTGTCTCCAAGCTCACCGTGGCAAACCCAGGTGGACCTGGCTGCAGTGGTTTTCTGTGGTTTTCCCCCAGGCCCCTGAGCGGCCACATCTTCTCTGAGGGTTCCACCTACTTTGGCTCCAGGGAGATGCAGCAGGTCTGGAAATGTCCCCCTTCAAGGTGGAAGCAGTTCGTAGCTGTCTCCCGCATCTGGACTCGGGCTTGTGCCCTGCCTGTCTCTGGGGTTCTCCAGGCACATGGCAGCTCCCGCCCTGCCCTGCTGCACTGGCTGTTGGCACAGGCTCCTTTCCACATGGAGCCTTGGGAGGTCCAGGGATGCCCCTCCTGTCCTGTTCCCTCACCAGGGACAGTGCAGAGGACAGAGCCTGCTCAGCAGGGCAGTGATTCCTGTGGCATTGCCTTCTGCGGGCCCCTGACGGAGCAGCTGTGGCTGGCCAGTGGGACAAACGTACCCGCTCCTATACCGGAAAAAAGGAGTGGGTGCAGGGACTCATAAGGATGCTTCCAGCGTTGCCCTGGGGAACTTCCCACGGAACATGGAGTGAAATTTGAGTACCCTCATTATTATCAATTATCATTTATTGCATGGCCACCAGTGACCATGGCACACTCCAGACTTAATGTTTCAATAAGACCTTATTTGTGAAGTTTCCACCAGCATCCCAAATTTCAGTCCTCTTCCCGGTTACCTTCTATTTGACGCTGTAGTGATTTTTAACTCTCGAGTTAAACCTTTCTGTCTCTCGTCTTCCTGTCTTTGTACTTCTCCTGCAGATGATCTCAGTATCTCTCTTTTTTTTCCCCATTTATTTATTTTATTGCATTTTAGGTTTTGGGGTACATGTGAAGAACATGCAAGATTGTTGCATAGGTACACACGTGGCAGTGTGATTTGCTGCCTTCCTCCCCATCACCTACATCTGGCATCTCTCCCCTTGCTATCTCTCCCCAGCTCCCCACCCCCCCACTGTCCCTCCCCTATTTCCCCCCAACTGACCCCAGTGCGTAGTGCTCCCCTCCCTGTGTCCATGTGTTCTCATTGTTCAACACCCGCCTATGAGTGAGAACATGCGGTGTTTAATCTTCTGCTCTTCTGTCAGTTAGCTGAGAATGATGGTTTCCAGGTTCATCCATGTCCCTACAAAGGACACAAGCTCATCGTTTTTGATGGCTACATAATAGTCCATGGTGTATATGTGCCACATTTTCCTTGTCCAGTCTATCATCGATGGGCATTTGGGTTGGTTCCAGGTCTTTGCTATTGTAAACAGTGCTGCAATGAACATTCGTGAGCATGTGTCCTTATAGTAGAACGATTTATAATCCTTTGGATATATACCCAGTAATGGGATTGCTGGGTGGAATGGAATTTCTATTTCTAGGTCCTTGAGGAGATCTCAGTATCTTTCGACCTTTTCATGCGACGCCCGCCCTGTTTGGGGGTTCTTCGCTTTCTCATTTTTCCTCTTTTGTGCCGTCCACCTCCTCCTCTAGCAGGTTAAATTCAGGAGCCTTTCTTCTGCCCCATGTAAGCCTTGTGGCTGGAAATTTGTCTCCATCTCTTCTTTCTGCCCTTTATGGGACATAGGCACTGGTGGTCTGGGTCCTGCCTTGATGAGAGTCCTGCTGGGGCTTTCACGGTAATCCGAGTTGTGTCTCTGGGCTGTGAGGAGCGGGGCTTGGGAAAAAGCAGCCGAGGCTGGAATGGGAGTGAGTTGAGCTTCAGGGAAGCCACCCAGGGCAGGGCTGTCTACACAGACAGAAGGGCTCCCAGCCACCCATGACTCCAGCGTATGCTCTAGCTTCCTGGGCATCATTTTCTGATACCATATGCAAAACTTTGCATTGAATTTAAGCAAATTAGCTTAACGTGGATCAATAACCATTTCCAAGTTCATTAATGAGCTCCCAGGCCCTGTGTTATGGACTTTTATTGTTTAAGGGAATCCTGACTGCGTCTCTCTGAGGGGTCTGGAAATATGCATGCTTTTAACAGTATGACTCAAATGTGCACATTTATTAGAGTTTAGCTGTGGACTAGGGCTGGGATGTGTTTTTAGACAGAGTTTCTTTACACTTAAAAAAAAAATCCTGGCATTGGAAAAGGAGAGCGTGGAGCTCCAGCCCCATCCTTCAGCTTCTGTCTTTGGAAAACTTAGTCTAAATCAACCAAAGACAGGCTGACTGCAAATTACGCTGAGCTGCGGTGAGGTAAGGTCGGCACAGCCCCGTTCCAAGGACCGTTTATCAAACACCACAGACTGACATCCGCTTTCTTCAGATCTAATAGATCACACGAAATAAGCAGGAAGAAAAGTGGCATCAAACAAACACCCCCCCCATCACTTTTTGGAATGAAATGCAGAAGAGGAACCCCTCCTCTGCCCTAGTTCTGTAATCCCCCTAAACTACAGCCGCCCTTGGGAGCAGAACACTCCGGCTTCAGAGAAAAAGAATTAGTGTTTCATTTTCCAAGGCTGTCACACCCCTACCTTAATGAGCACTTAAAAGAGATGAATGTGCTGGGAATGAAAAGATTTATTTGAGATATTTAAATAATCTCTCTCAGCTATAACTAAGCTGACACCCTGGGCTCTCACAATGATATTTTTCTGTTATTTTTGATAATATCCAATAGAAGTTTGTTGCCTGCCTTTGTGTGGAGCACGCCTTGTGTGTTGGAACTTACAAGGAAAGTGACCGAAATTACACGGCTCAAGATGCTTTTCCTCCGCCATGACAATCAGGCCAATTAAGAGATGTCATTACACTTCCCAGTGTAAACAGCTAAATAAATAGCTCGTTAATTTTTTTTTAAAATTAATCGTGCAACAGCTCTTCCATACTTTACAGCACACTAAAATTCCTTGGGAGAGTTATGGTGCCGTCCGTTACAATCAGCCATGAAGTACATTACAAAGGTAATGTGGGTTTAAGAAGGAACTACTGCAGAATGTATATTTTCATTATCAAAAACGTTAAGCCATTTATCCTGAGGAGTCAGAATAATCATTAATGGCTGGGAATTTATGGTGCCAGATCTTAAACTAATGTGAATGATTCCAGGTGTTACTAATGGCTCCAGTGAAATGTGCCAGTATCTAAGACTTCTACTAAATCTGAGGTAATAGTCGGACGCTTAATCTCGACAGATGAGTAGCAATTTAACTGACACATTGATTGGATTCTGTAGGCTTAAATGGCACCCATTGTGAAGGTGCACGGTCACACAGAAATCCGGAGGGCGACTTAGAAGTCATTCTCTCTCTAGGTACCCCAGCTTCAGGGCTGCAAAGGTTACATTGCTCCTACTTGCAAACAATGATATTTTTATAGATGTGGTTATTTTTTGTGGTATATGTGGTAACAAAGTTTAAAACTCTCCTGCCAGCTTTTAACCCTTCTCTGTAATATTTATTTGCGGTAATTCTTTGAGGTAGTGTAATATTTGCAGATAATTCTTCTACGCATGGACAGCGTAGAAGCAAGTGGCTGTATGGAAGATGTTAAGCCGGGTAAATATTTTAATTGGGATCAGACCGCACTAGTTTAGTGCAGCCTCGTGAAGCTCTGGGTCCCGATACGTGCGGCCTGGCTTTCTATCATCTCTGCTCCCGGGGTGACACCTGCCCGTGTCCTGGGGGGATGTTTCAGGTGGGTGACTTTGGCTGAACGAAATTGGGCAGGACCTGGTCTGAGTCTGAGTCAGATCTCACGGATGGAACCAGACCTGGCTGGTATGGGGCCCGGGCTGCACGCGGGGGTCTGGAGGCCAGTGGAGCTGGATGCCCTTGCAGCCGCCACCCATCCTGCTCATTAACAGTGACCGCTGGCACTGCGAGACCCACTCCCCTGAACACGGACGTTCCTGACTGTTGTCAACATCCTTTGAAAGCACATAAAAATAAATTATCCATAGGTTTACCTGTCGGGAAGATAGATTTGGTGCATCCGACTGTTGCAGGCATTTCAGATGACAGGGGTGCCTATCATGTTCCTGTAATAGGGTCAAACAGCTGGACGGGGATTTAACGCTCAGCAAGGCCAGAAGGGGCGAGCACTTGTAGGGGAGGATGAATGGAGTGAGAGGAGGCAGCGGGGCCTGTTTATTACGGCGTTTTTCTGCTTCACTGCAGACCTGTAATGATCGCCGCGGTGCTGGATTGACGGTTGCCCTCTCTCGTCTGGCGCTGCGTGGAAAGCGGGTGAAGGCAGAGAAGCCTGCCTGCTGACCCATCGCTCTGCCCCATCAGGAGTTCAATTTACTTCTCCTGACACACAGCGGTGAGGTGGTGTGGGTTGCATTTGATTGGTCCATGTAGGTTAAATAAAAATTGGTTTAATGAATATTTCAAAATGCCATGTCTGGATCAGATATTTTAATTAAGGGACATGCATTCTGTATGTGCGCAGGGCCCCTGCTCCCCCAGTGTCTTTCGAGGGTGTCTACAGGGTCTTCGGCTTCAGTGAAACCAGGACATGAAATGGGCCAGGTGTTGCTGTTTGTGTGGGTTCTGAAGAGCTGTGGTTTTTGTACCGCCAAGAAGGAGAAACGTGGTCGGGAGGCAGGGCTTCCTGCAGAGAAGGATGTCCGCTCATCAAAGCCTTGGGCCTGGGGTACACCGGGCTTATGTGTGGCCGCTCAGGGGCTCTTCCTTCTCCAGCCTGAGGAGCACCCTGGCCAGGCCATGCTTCGGTGGCCTTGTTCCCTAGGGCTGACCTGCACGCTCTGAGGAAGGATGTCCCCTTGGGATTCGCTCAGGCCCTGAACAAATGCTCCAAGTGGACTGGGCTGGCTGGAGCAGGAATTGGCCTGTTGCCCCTTCACTGCCTGAAGGTGAACTCCCAGGGGCCACAGACTGGTTCTTATTTATGCCTGCACCTCTGGAATGTCGTGTTTGGTACCGTTTTGTTCTGCTCCGTGAACATACGTAGTTCATCTCTTACATCCAAAACAGAGGAGCCATGGAAGAATCAGGCCAGGCGCTGCCCTCATGGAGCTTACAGACCCTTGGGTGAGGCTGGTGGAAACAAAGCCGTGCCCAGTGGGACGTGGCTGGTGGCGATGGCGAGGAGAGCTGCAGGGCCACGCTGTGTGCACTCCTCTCCTCACTGGCAGTTCTGTGGTTGCGGTGCTGACACCTTGATGCTTGTGGCCTTGCCTCAGCTTCCTTCTTGGTAAGTGGCTTCCCAGAGACCACACAGATAAGCTGTGAAGGATGTCACCAGGTCAGAAGGCAAAGCTGGAGGGGAGCTGCAGCACCTGGCTCTAAATCCCCTAGGAGCGCAACCCGAAGCTCCCCACAGAGCCACGCACTCTCGAGACTGCACAGATCCCTTGCCTCGGCTGTGGAAGAACAGGAGCTGCGCCCAGGAGCACTGGCCAGGGAGTTTGGCACATTCGAAGCCGAGGAGAAGATGGGCATTAAACCCTCGTGTTGCGGGCAGAATGGGGATCGTACAATGCAGGAGAATCACATTATTTGTATGGCAAAGAACAGGAATTCTATTTTCAAGTAATGAAATAGTAAGTTCATTTTCGGTGTTTATTGCAAAGGCTTCATTCTTCCTTTGCCCTCATCCTCTGCTATTGCTGACATCAACACCAACAGGTGCTGACTGAAATGGGACGTTGTGAAACCACACATGAAAGGCCCCCAAGCACTTCTACCCTGGGGGAAGAAAATTCTGAGTCTGGGCTTTTCAGGTAGGGAGCCCAGGAGTTGCTGGGAAATCCTCTTATTACCTCAAGGCATAGCTATGGGAGCAAGTCCCTTCCAACACTGCCCATGCTGAGCGTGGTAGACTTCAGAGGCCCTGGGCTGCAGCCACTGCTCAAGACAGCAGAGATCTTGTCCCTCAGAAAAGCCCTATGCAGGACACCCAGCTGGTAGTCTTCATTAGTTCCCAAAGGTGACAGATTACTTGGCCAAATCCAATGGCTCAGGTGTTATTTGAAATTATAAGTCACATTCTCCAGCCAATATTAAATGCTGTTCATAAATAGAACATCCTGAACCCTCATGTATTCCTGGTAGAAGTTTAAATCAGTGCAAATATTCAAGGGGTGATGTAACAATATTTAGGGAAACGAGACGGGAGTATCTTATGGCTTACTCTGGCCCCATTTGCAATAAGGGTACACGTTTCTTGCAGGCTATTTGCTATAGCAAGAGTGCAGGCCAGGCAAGCATTGCTGGGATGAATGCGACGTGGCGTAGGCATGTCATGCTCTTCTGTTCTGCAGGTGGAAGAGTGGACAGATTCACAAAGAGGAAACACGGACATGTCTGTCAAATGTACCACTCAGTGGAAAAATAAGAACTAGCCTGCAATCTATTGCACAATACTGTGTATATAAGTTAAAGCCAGGCCTGGTGCCACACACCTATAATCCTATATTTTGGGAGGCTTAGGTGGGAGAGTCCCTTGAGGCCAGGTGTTTGAGACCAGCCTGGGTGACATAGTGAGACCCTCATCTCTACAAAAAATGACAATACAAAAAAATAGCTGGTCTTAGAAGTATGTGCCTGTAGTCTCAGCTACTTGAGAGGTCAGACAGGAAAATCACTTGAGCCCAGGAGTTGGAGGCTGCAGTGAGATATGATCGTGTCACTGCACTCCAGCCTGGGTAACAGAGGGAGACCCCATCTCCAAAAAAATAAAAACTAAGGAAGCACATCCCCACATAAGACAGCGTTGGAGGATATTAAGTACATGTACTTACGTGATGTGCATAGATGCAATACACTGAATGGGCACTTCTGGGACTGGGGGCACCGCAGAAGTAGAAATGGAAGAAAGAGAGACAAACGTTTAATTATAATGACGTAAAAGTGGGGTTTTGAACAATGGTGATGTTGTGCACTAAGTGAGCTATGTGATCAACTCAATTCTACCTAGTGGAGGAACAAAATACAGACAAGTGAATATGCAGGTGTGGAAAGGTTCCCACCTGCTGTTTGGAGATCAGTGCCGGAGAGGTGAGGCGGAGCTGGCGCTCGTTTCTGTGGGAGCCTCAGTGTCACTCGGAGCTGGGGCTTCTTAAGGACAGGGCCCCACATGCCTCATGTGCAGCAGTTTCAGGATCCTAGCATACTGCTCAGCACCTGTTGAAGTCCAGTCAATATTTTCAAATGAACGGTATCTAATTGCTTACTTACGATGTATCCTTTCTCTTTATTAGTACAAAAATAAATATACTGGGTAAAACCTTTCAAATACTGTGAACAAATATACAGTGCAAGTGAGAACCCCTCCAACTCCCAGCCCCCAGAGGCTTCCCGGAGTTTACCACCACAAGAAGTGTTCCTTTACTTTCAAAAATTTCCGTGCATAGGCACCGACACAGGATGACATCATCCCAATAATAACTCCATACCGCTTATTATTAATTTAGCTTTGGGCAGCACTGTGTCCGATGATCCCTTACTATCTGTGGTGGATTCTCCCAGGACCTCCCGATGAATACCAAATCTGTGAATGCTCAAGCCCCTAATATAAAATGGTGTAGTATTTGCACATAACCTATACACAGCCTCCTATGTACTTTAAATCATCTCTAGATTACTTAAATTACCTGCAGAATGCCTACATGTCACTTCACTCACGTGGGTTCAATGTAGTGCTGAAAATTCACATTTCGTTTCTTGGAACTCTGTGGAATATTTTTTTCCAAATATTTTCTATCTTTGGCTGGTTGAATCCATGAGTGTGGAACTCACAGGTGCATAGGACTGATTGTGATTGATAGAGAATGCCCCTTTCAAATGCTGTAAGCAGGACTGAGGTCACTCTTTAATTTTATACTCAAAGATGCTGTGACTCAGAGGTTAAACATCGTGTATCCTGAAGGGCAAGGCCCAGCCCTCGGTGTGAGGCTTGGCCCAGAATGGAACCTGCTGAGACACACAGAGGAAAATGCCATGTGAAGACAGACACGGAGGAACGCCTGTGATGGCAGAGGGGGGGAGCAGAGCCAGGAGGCTGTGGTGTCAGCAGGTTTCAGGTGACATCTGCTCTGTCTAGAGGCAGCATTTGTCCTGAAGGGTCAGGTTTCCCTCCCCGCTCCCCGTTCCCAAGCCCAAGCTCTCAGTTTCTCCATCTTTCAGTTGGCACAGACGATGCCTAGGTCTGCCATCCTGTGGTCAGGGTGTAGGTCCAGGGTGTCTTGCCAGCATTTGCAAGGGCTCCATGTTTTCCAGTGAACACAGAGCTTGCCTTTAGGAGGCCTGTCTGGGTATTCCAAATGTGCTGTGATTACAAAGAGAAGACGTGAAATGAACTTTTCAGTCTTGATGCTTCAGGGTGATAGTGCCGTGTGACAACCCCTGAGCCAGTCAAGTCCAAACATGTTATGGTTCAACAGCACAAGCAAAACTATTTTAGGTGTGCACCCATTCATACGCTGCAGAGGGACTCCATTACGTATCAACGCATCCCTTACGTCTCCATGTGTGCTAATGACATACTACCCGTCATTAAGCAAATGATCAGAAAAACTACTTATGTCAAAGGGAAACAGGCAAGAATGAAAGAGCTCTCAAAGGCCAAAGCTACAAAGTAAATCAAGTGGTATCTGATCATAATCAAAGCATACAGTAAATATCCACGAGTCCAAACTGAAGCCAATAAATAATGAACGAATAAACAAAGGGGCAGAACAGACAAAATCTCCAGTGAGAACAATTCCAAGTGATCCGTGTAGCTGCTCCACCTTCAAGCATGACTCCCCTTCCTGCAGCCTGGGCTACACACAGTAACTGCCAGAAGTTACAGTACGGTGAAGAGGGAGAAGGAGTCATTTTAGTCATTTTACAGTGGAGACCCCTGTCAAACGCACCTCAACCTGGCCTTTGAGGTCAACATGAAGCATGCTAAGACATGCTGACGTCATGGAGCCTCGATATGAAGCCAGGACAAGGCCCTTTACCTCTGTGGCCTTTCCCTCCAAAACACATAACTCCAGTTTAATCATGAGAAGAAAGCAGACAAATCTCAACTGAGGGACAGTCTACGACATCCGACCAGCTTTCCTCCACGCTGTCCAGGTCCTCCCAACAAGGGACGGCTGAGAGCCCGCTGCAGTTGAGAGGAGCCTACAGAGACCTATGAACTAAACGTGATACGGTAGAAAAAGCATATTCGGTCACCACTAAGGAAATCCGAAGAGACTATGGCCTTCCGTTAATAGTAATGGGTCGAGGGCACTGGTTCATGAGCTGCAGCAAATGTGCCACCCTTTTGCGAAATGTTAATAATAGAGGAACGGGGTGTATGCAAACCATGAAACCTGGTCGATTTTTCTGTGACTCTAAAGCTGTTCCAAATTTTTAAAAAATGAATTAAATGAAAAAAACCCACTTCAGTGGAAGTCCTAATAGTTCCTGGACACACCGCAGCGGAGTGTCTCACACACCTTGTGATATGCCTACAACAGCATGAAAGCTACTTCTTCAAGCTGTTAAGAAAACTAGCTGTTTGGGCTGGGTGCAGTGGCTCACACCTGTAATCCAGCACATTGGGAGGCCAAGGCAGGAGGATCGCTTGAGTCAGACCAGTCTGGGCAACATAGAGAGACAGACATTGATCAGATAATATAGTTCTTAATATAAATTTTGTTTTTAATTGCCAAACGTGGGTGGTGGCATGTGTCTGTGGTCCCAGCTACTTCGGAGGCTGAGGTGGGAGGATCACTTGAGTCCCGGAGGTCAAGCCTACAGTGAGCTGTGATCACCCTACTGCACTCCAGCCTGGCCAACAGAGCGAGGCCCTGTCTCAACAAAGAAGAAAAAGGAAGAAAAAAAGAAAAAGAAGATGAATTGCTCTCAGGAACATTCAGGTGAGGTTTTAGAAGACCCAGCCTCGGGATCCTCACAGGAGAGTGAGTCTTCTCGTTGCCCTCGCTGGGTAGACTCAGCGCCCCGCCTTCTGAGTTTATTTCCAGACCCACACAGGTCACTTCAGGGACTAAAGGTTTAAAGATGCCTGTACATTATAAAGAAAAAGATCGCTGTCTTTTTTTACAGACAAAGAACCTGAGACTCAAGGTATGCATTACTACCTGAGACCTCTGTAACGAAATGCCACAAACTAGTGGCTCAAAACCAGAGACACCTGCTCTCTCACAATTCTGGAGTCCGGAAGTCTGAGGTCCAGGTGTCTGCAGAGCTGTGCTCCCTTTAAACGTGGAGAGAGACTCTCCTTTGATTCTTCCTGCTCTGGGGTTGCCGGTAATCCTTGGAGTTCCTTGGCTGGCAGCCTCCCAGCTCTGCTCTCTCCCTCTGCCATCACAGGCGTTCCTCCGTGTCTGTCTTCATGTGGCATTTTCCTCTGTGTATCTCTTTCCTTCTTTTCAGAAGGACACCAATTGGATTGGATTGGGGCCCACCCTGATATCCTTGTCTAAAGTCAATCACATCAGCAAAGACCGTACTTCCAAATAAGGCCACATTCATGGATACCGGGGTATAGGACTTCAACATGCTCTTTTGGGAGACACAGTTCAACCTACAACAGAAGAAGATCCTCCCTCTTAGGCTGATGGTCACAAGACAGTGGGTAGGTGACAGCCAACTGAGCTTTTCTGAATCTGTTCTCCATGATCCTACACCAGGCGCACTGGCTGTGGGCTGGCACTCACGGAGAACAAGGTGCTGGGTGTCCAGCTGCCCACTGCTAATGTCATCTTATCAATATTATCAGAGGAAATGTAAAGAAAACATGTAAGTACCCAAAGAAACTGAAACACCTGATTTCACGTTTCCATTTACAATCCAGGATTTTTTCCTAATCAGAAGGAACCTAAACCTAAATGAGTACATTTTTTAACACATTCTAGTGTAACTGGTTCATCCGGTCTCCGTGACTATAGATTTAACAGCTAACACTATTCCACTGTGTTGATTTACTCTCCTTTGTTGGACATGAAGATTTTCAAATTTTTCACTATTGCAGATGAAGTTTCAAGGAATAAACATGTAACAGAATGGTTTAACTTTTTTAGGATGAACACGCAAGGTTGGAATTCCAAGGTCAAAGGATATAACAATTTTCAGTATTTTAGATGCTATCATAGAATATTCCAGAAGGGTTTGGCCAATTCACCACATTGTGTTTCGTGGGAAAGTGAGTCATTTGTCACATTCTCTCCAGCATCAGATGCTGCAATTTATTTGGTTAATTTACCAAAAACAAACCAAAACCACACTGTGCAGTTTTCTTATTTTTTTAATACAATGCCATCACACTGGACACAAGCGGAGAAGAGGTGTTTTTTGGCCACTGTTAAAGTTTGTTGACTACGTAAGTGACAGGGATAAATGAATGGAGGTAGGCTTTGAGCCCAGGTAGCTTACAGCGGGCATAGTGGGTACACTGTGCACTGAGGGGCTGGACCCGTGAAGATGCCACGTGCAGAGATAGCCAATGTCTCTTGCACACTCACTGTGAAGGAGGGTGCCTGTCAGCCCCATGAGGTCAGCTCCGTGATGACAGGTAAAAATACTGAGTCCCGGGTCAGAGAGCTAGCTGGTGATGGAGCCAGTGTCTGACCACAGAACTGGTGCCTCAGTCCTCCTGCACCTGCTTCTCTGACCACATGGATTGACCTCTAATTTGGGAGCCAGGATGATCCCCATGGTACCTGCAAGGAAGCTCTGCCCGCAGGTGTCTATAAACCCATGTTATTCACGAGGCAGGCCTCCTCCCTGGGGGGTCTTGGCATTCTCCCTCCACCTGGGGTTCTCCTGTGACTGCTGGAGAGCCTTGGAATAGCCGAGAGTTCCTTCTGTGAGGAGTGGCCAAGAGTAGAGGAGGTTTTCTCATTAATCGGCCCAGAGAGTTGTTGCCCACAGTGAAGCGTGGATAATTGCCATTTTTAATGGGGTTGATTTAGCAGCAACAATTTTGCAATTTTCTCTTTTCCCTGGGGCTGTCACCTGGGGCCCTGCACACCTGGGAAAGATGGTGGGCTGCTGGGGTTGGTCTTGCTACCCCTTGGGGCTCGGCCAGCTTCAGGGCAGGGCATGTGCTCCTCAGACCACCTGGGGACTTAATTAGCCCCCAGCAGCAGGGCCCTGAGGGCTGTGAAGGGCAACTGGGACCGGCCCTCCCCCAGGGAGCCGGGTTCTCCTTCTCCGACAATCCCTCACTGCCACTGCCTGTGTGCACCACCCTAGCTCTGCAGGGAAAGGTAAGGCCCAGCCGGAGGGTCCTGTGCACCCTCTGTGGGAAGCGCTCAGCGGATGGTGCCTGCGTCCTTGCCTGGCCTCGGGGGGCTTTGTGGGCAGGGAGCAGTGCGGTGGGCTGAGCCACTGGGACCCGCTCGATGCCTGTCCGCTTTACATATTAAATATTTTAATAATCATTTCAGCGTGAAAGAAAGGGTTACTCAGTAAGAATGGAGGATTGCAGCCACACAGGACTCTGCGTGAGGATTCAGTGGACTTTTCTGGAATGGTGCCTGAGTGGGAGGAGCCCACCCACTATGTCCTTGGGGTTAGGGTGAAGTGGCCAAGTGGGGCACTGTCCCCCCACCCAGATGAAGGTGTGAGCTCGTCCTCTTCCTGCTGACACTCAGGCTTGGCCAGTGCGCAGCTGCTTCCCACTGATCCAAAGAGAATGTCACATTATCTGATGGGACAAAAAGAAGCGCCTGAGACTGGAGCCACACTTGCTAGCCAGTCCAGGACCCACCTTCATGCAGTGGAGTGGCTCCAGGCAGGGGCGTCAGAGCCGGTGAGGAACACTGAGCCAGCTGAGGGTGCGCGAACAAGGTAACGTGCTTGTCTCGGTGCTCTGAACTGCCCACCACGATCTCTGGGTGTCTCCTCTGTAGCCTGCAGAAGGCGTCCCTGCAACTGGACTGTACCCTTCCACTGGGGCCATGTCATTCCAGCTGGGCCATGTCCCTCCACTGGGGCCGTGCACCTGCAGTGACGCTGTGTCCCCATAGCCTCGGAGGAAGGAGGGGCAGAGGGCTTCTCCTGTGCTTGGGCCTCCTGAAGCTCGTGCTCTGCAGAGAAGCCTCATTGCATTGAGCTTCTTTGCCTGCACCCTGGCATCCCTATGGGGCTCTGCAGGGACGAGCAGGTTCTTTTTATCTACAGTACTGTTCGCTAGCTAGGATGCTTGTTTAGGTCGGAACAGACAAGCTCTCCCCCTGCCCCTGGGGCTTGTCTTTTATATTACAACAGCTCCATTTGTATTTCACAGATATCCACATCCTTGCACCCAAGGCAATCCGTGGAAAGCATCTGATGGGAGGAGGCTGAGAGTCCTCTTCAGTTTGACGCTGTGGGTATTGAACTACTCCGCGGAAGAATTGGCAACCCAGAGCCCTCCCGGTTCTCCTGCTGAAGTGCTCTTTCTACAGAGGGTCGTGGCAGCAAGGTGAGCTCTGCTGCCCAGCCTGGCCCTGGTACAGTAGCCTGGTTATGAGTCCATTCAGCAGTCCTGCTCACGGCCTGGAGAGGAGACTTCCCACGGGCCTTCTCCTACCTGGATCCACATTCCACGTTGTGGGGTGGGTGGGGCAGGAGGGAGCATGAAGCTTGGTCCTTGGAGGCACAGGTCAGGTGCCAGGCATTGGGCAGGGGCTGGTGGGAGCAGGAAGCTTGGTCCTTGCGGACACAGGTCAGGTGCCAGGAGTTGAGTCCTAGCCCTGAGTTCCTGAGAAGCCATCAGTCACTTTGCCTGGGAGGAAACCCATCAGGAAGCCTGGAGGTCTCACGAGGCAGGTGGAGTCTGGGACCCTCCACAGCTGTGATCAGGTGATACTTTCCTCTGCTAAGGAAGAGAAGAGGGCTGTGGCTTTGTAGGTGGATGGCAAAACCTCGGGGTGGCTGGTTCCATCAAGTCACCCTTCAGACCTCCCTCCTGGGCCATCCACACAGCAGGCAGCCCCTCATCCCGGGGCCTTACTGTGAGGGGGTGCAGCCATATGCTGTCACCCATCCTGTGTCAACTTCCCCTGTTCCGGTGAAATCAGCGACATGCCGTGAGAACAGAGGTGAACAGCCAGGGACTCTCTACATGCTGTTGTATTTGCATTGGCAAAAGGTTTGTGTATCTTGAAGGTTTGATCTTTGGATTCCGTGGGAGCTTCTCATGACTGGATTGTACTCCTGTCCTTGTTAGTATCAGCTCTCTCGTGCCTTTGCATGTTGTCACCTGGTCTTTGGAGTAGAAGGTGGCACAGTTGTCTTTTGTTGGTTAATGCCACAGTGTGGAGGTGACAGCAGTTGACTGTAGTCCAGAGGTCTGGAAGGCAAAACAAGAAATCCATTTTGTTCTGAATCCAGGGCGGCAGGAACCCTCTGAATCCTGCAGACCCAGTGGGGCCTTGTATGACCCTCCTTCCACTCACTGGAAGCCTTTTCTTAAAGACTATGTAAACCACCCGTAATCAAATCCAATTAAGAGGAGACAGTCTAACTTCAAACAAATGGTGAACCAACAGAGCATTCTCCGGTGAGCTACAAATTTTACGCCTTGGCACCTTCAGACGTTGTCAGGCTGAGCACATGCCCAGCTTGGAGCCAAATACATGAATGCCGAGAATTAGTTTCAAAGCACATGAGAGACTGGGAAAAAGAGAGTGATATTTAGGACTTAATAATTTACAGTCCCAGTTCACTCTATAGGAACATATCATACTGGCAATAGTACCGATTACCTTTCCGTTTCATAATTAAAATATTCCAGGAATTTGAATTTACAGGATATTAACTTCTTTTTAGCAAACCTTATACCATTTGCCCTTTTTTGTCCCAGTTAAGAAAAAAATTCTCCATGGAGACGGTCAATGTTTTTAATAAAAAGTCGATAATCCATTTTCTCCATATGTTAAAAGTAACTCAAGTTAAAACTTAGGATTCTATGTGTTCCATGTGGCAATTTTCCTTTCTTGCAATCTGAGCCAGAAAAGTAAAAACAATTTACAAAATATGGGGAAATGGCATCACACTGGCCTGTCTGAAGCAACACTTCTTCACAGTGTGAGCTGAAGGGTGACTGATCCAAGAGGTGTCCTTGGACCGTGGGTTGGTGTTCCAGGCAAGGAGCACACAGAGCCAGTGTCTGGGGCCAAATGTGAGCTCTACTCCATTGAAAAATGTCAATTGCAGTGTAAACCGTATCCATTTCTATCTTCCTCAATGAGCAAACAGTTAAACTGTGGTACGTCCAGACCAGGGAATAGTACTCTGTAATAAAAAAGGAATCAAATCATGCATACTCACAGCTGCTCAGATGTACCTCCAGAAAATGTTGAGTGAACAAAAATGTCAGTCTCAAAAGGTTATGCACACTGTATGACTTCACTGATATATTAATAATGTTCTTGAAATGACAAAATTATAGGAATGAAGAACAGACTAGTGGTTGGACATGAGTGAGAGGTGGGCGTGAGCAGGGCAGCCCTGGGAGGGAGGTTACAGGCCACATGAGGACGCCCTATGGTGACCTTGGTGGTGACCATAGGAACCTACTCCTGTGAGAAAATGTATAGAGCTCAACACACTCATGTGCAGCTGCTGAGTACACGCAAAAGCTGGGGATGTAGGGGTGACATTGGTGGGTTATGTTCATGGCAGTTTCCTGGTTGTCATACTGTTTTGTAAGACATGATAGTTTTGTAAGATGATGTCACTGGGGGGAACTGAGTAAAGGATACCTGGGATTTGATGATTTCTTACCACTGCTTATGAATCGTTGATGATCTCTCTCTCTCTCTCTCTCTCTCTCTCTCTCTCACACACACACACACACACACACACACACACACTTTTTCTGAGACAGAATCTCGCTCTGTCACCCATGCTGGAGTGCAGTGGTGCGATCCTGGTTCACTGCAAGCTCTGCCTCCAAGGCTCAACTGAGTCTCCCACCTTAGCCTCTGGAGTAGCTGGGACTACAGTCATGTGCTACCATGCCCAGCTAAATTTTGTGTTTTTTGCAGAGATGGGGTTTCACCATGTTGGCCACGCTGGTCTCAAACTCCCGGGCTTAGGCAATCCTCCTGCCTCGGCCTCTCAAAGTGCTGATATTACAGGTGTGAGCCACTGTGCCTGGCTAAAAAAAAAAAAAAAAAAAAACGCTCTTTTAAAAAAAAACATAAGTGCAGATGGTCTCAGAATTCACTTGCATATGTGTCCTTAACATCAGGTCATTGCTCTATCATGTTGCTCTTTTTCGTGGCGTTCATATACTGCTTTCCCACAACAGTCTGAGTCACTGGACCCTGAGTCAGTTCTGATCTTGACACAGGCAGTTCACAGTCTGGGGAGCAGTCAAGGGCTTCCTGTCATCCCCCAGAGGGCTGGAGGGGAGCCCTGAGCTGGGCAGATGTGACAGAATGGATCTGGAAGTCTGGCAGGAGGCCTTGGAGTGGGGCCAGAGTAGGCAGGCTTTCTCCTGCCTGAACACAGGATGGCCTGGAGCCCCCTGTAATCGCTGGGGTTGATTTCGATCAACCAAGAGGTGTGTATTGTAACAGAAGGACCTGGACTTGGGGTTCCAGAGAATCAGGCTCTCCCTGTGCGTGGCTGGGAGACCCCGAGCATGGCCCTGAAGGTCTCTGCTCAGAGCCTTGTTTTCCTCCCTGAAATGAGAGTAACAGAAAGTTGAATTCAAGGGCGTCTCATGAGGCTCATGTGAGATGCCATAAGTGAATGTCCTTGAAAGTCTCTACAACCCTGCCTTTTTTAATTCCCCGAAGCCCCAGGGCGCAGTCAGCACTGCAAAGTCAGGGCTGCTGAGGTTGAGGGCAAGGGTAAGGCTGTGACTGTGCTCTGTGCCCAGCATCATCATTTGGGCTTCTATAGGGGAGGCATTGAGAGTGGACCCCCGGTCTGTTCTCGGGGCGCTGTGTGGGTGGTCATTCCTTGTCCTGAGAGAGGACACTGCCGATATACAGGGAGAAGGTGCAGAGGCTGGAGGCTGTTGTGCCCGTGGGCAGACCTGTGGTGCCCAGCAGGCAGGAGGTGTTCCTACCTGGGGTTTGGGAGGAGATGGGAGTGAATACACATCTGGGTGTCATCAAGAGGCAGATGCTTGCGGAAGCCTTGGGCCCAGATGGGGACATCCAGATGCTGGGGATCCTGGAGTTTATGCAGAGAGAAGGTCAGCACCAGGGCTAAGGCCCTGGGAAGCCCTAAGGTGTGGTCTTCATGACTGCAGGCAGGTGACAGATGCTGGTGACTGAGAACTGTGGATCAGGGACAGCAGGGCCACAGAAGTGGACGAGCTACTGCTCCCATGTCTGGAGTCTAGATGGGGAGCTGGCATCCCAAGACCCAAACCCAGCTCTGCTGTTTGTTCTGTGGTTTTAGGACAACGGGCACCCTACTTTCTCAGCTTCCTTTTCCAGATTATTAAGATGAAGGGTGGCTGAATCAGGGATTTGCTAGCTGGTCCACAGGGGGCTTGGGGGCTCCACAGACCCTGCCACGGGCCACAAGATGTGGGGGTGGTGCCTATACCATGCTTTAGGTTGCTTTGGGTATGTGTATGTCCTTATGTGTGTGCGTTGGCCTGTGTGCATGCATGTGTGTGTACCTGTGTGTGTGTACCTGTATGCATGCATGTGTGTACCTGTGTGAGTGTACCTGTATGTATGCATGTGTGTGTAACTTTGTGAGTGTACCTGTATGCATGCATGTGTGTGTACCTGTGTGAGTGTACCTGTATGCATGCATGTGTGTGTACCTGTGTGAGTGTACCTGTATGCATGCATGTGTGTGTACCTGTGAGCGTACCTGTATAAATGCATGTGTGTGTACCTGTATAAATGCATGTGTGTGTACCTGTGAGTGTACCTGTATGCATGCATGTGTGTGTACATGTGTGAGTGTACCTGTATGCGTGTGTGTGTGTGTACCTGTGTGAGTGTACCTGTATACATGCATGTGTGTGTACCTGTGTTAGTGTACCTGTATTCATGTGTGTGTGTGTACCTGTGTGAGTGTACCTGTATGCATGCATGTGTGTGTACCTGTGAGTGTACCTGTATGCATGCATGTGTGTGTACATGTGTGAGTGTACCTGTATTCATGTGTGTGTGTGTACCTGTGTGAGTGTACCTGTATGCATGCATGTGTGTGTACCCATGTGAGTGTACCTGTATGCCTGCATGCACATGTGTGTGTGTACCTATGTGAGTGTACCTGTATGTACGCATATGTGTGTGGGCATTTGTGTATATGGTTCATTTGGTGAGTCTCCCCTTACATAGGGACTTTGAACAAAGGGATTGTATGTCTCACTAAAACTGGAAAATAAACAGGATAAATAGATAAAATCTTAGGGCCATTTTTACTCAAATATCCTGCAAAGACATTGTTAAAAAGGAGATATGAGTTGTGAGGAGCAAATGCTCTCTCTAAACCATGTAAATCTTTTCTACTGCTGACAAGCAGACATAAAGCTGTGCCTCCAGCCCAGCCCTCCTCTCTACCCACTTCCCTTTCTCAGCAAATGTGTTTTGTTCTTCTCACTATGAGATTCTTGCCTGGGACAGCTTAAATCAAAGAAGAAATTCCGAAAGATGTAAATTAGAGGGAATGGATAGTGAATGTTACCCATGGCTACATCTGTTCACAAGGTTTAGAATTTGCTGGGAACCTCCAGTTTTTTTTTTTTTTATAACTGCCCACCAGAAAAGAATTTTTGCAATGACAAATGGAGCACATGTCAGCTCCTGGGGCAGAGTGAAGGGAGCAGAGTGAAGGGAGCGCAGGCAGGTGCTTTACCAGGCCCTCCCCACCTTACCGCTCAGTCTCTGCAGGCTGTGTGCAGTGCTGGAGCTCGTCAGCAGCTGAAGAGGCTCATTTGTAGAACAGACATATTTGGGTCAGCCATGTGCGTGTCCACATAGAAATGCTCTTTCTGCAAAACAGCCCACCTTGGACGTGGAGGGTTGAGCCCACGCTGGGAGTGGTTGGAAGGGAGCAGCGTGATGTCAGCAGCCTACTAGGGAGAGGTGAGGCTGGCTCCTTCCCAGTGAGAAGCTCAGAGGCCCCTGCTGTTATCCAGCAGTTATTTCCATGAGTTCTGAGACCCACAGACTGACAGAGATTTGACTCTGAATTGACTAATGGTCATTGTTTATTTTTGAAGCACTTTGCTTTTTTTGTTTGTTTGTTTTTTTTTGAGACAAGGTCTCATTCCGTTGCCCAGGCTGGAGTGCAATGGCATGATCGTGGCTCACTACCACCTCAACCTCCTGGCCTCAGGAGATCTTCCTGCCTCAGCCACCTGAGTAGGTGGGACTATAGGCGCATGCTCCATACCTGGCTCCTTTGTGTGGTTGTTTCTTTGTAGAGACAGGCACTCCAAATGTTGCCCACGCTGGTCTCAAACTCCTGGTCTCAAACGATCCTCCTGCCTCAGCCTCCCAAAGCGTTGCGAGGATTTCAGATGTGAGCCACTGTGCCTAGCCCCTTCTCCTTTTTGTGGGGTTTTCATGTTTAATTCAAAGTAGCCCTGCCTTGCCTGCCCAGTGTGGGCATCCAATGAATGTTTGTACACTCCATGGAAGGACGAATGAATGGAAGTGTGAAAACATCTGCCTGCTCAATGCGGGGAATACCCTACAGCTGCCGTCCTGGAGACAGACCCCACACTAGACAGCCCTTTCTCCACTGCAGTGACAGCGTTTAGGGCCTAAGAGCTTGGTGTTGGGAATAGGGCTGCCTTCCACACCCTTGCATCCTGCTTCCTATAGGGGCCTAGGACAGGCCTTAAGCTCTCCCCATGTCTTGGTTTCACCGACTTAAAATTCCCTTCCCTATAGGCTCACTCTGAGAAGTCAATGTGCTGCTTCTTATGAAACACCAGGCTTGACTCCCAGGGGATGCTGGACACCTACTCAGAGGCAGCAGGGTTCGCACTGTCACGGGCATTCTTTAGAAGGTCCCTTTGCTTCTTGGATGAATATCTTTCCTAGTGCTAGCTAGGGTCAAGGACTTCTGGTTTTTTTGTTCTGTTTTGCTTTGTTTGTTGTTGTCGTTTGAGACAGAGTCTCACTCTGTCACCCAGGCTGGAGTGCAATGGCACGATCTCGGCTCACTGCAACCTCCACCTCCCAGGCTCAAGTAGTCCTCCCACCTCAGCCTCCCAACTGGCTGGGTCCACAAGCGCACACCACCATGCCTGGCTAATTTTCGTATTTTTAGTAAAGATGGGGTTTCTCCATGTTGGCCAGGCTGGTCTCAAACTTCCTACATCAGGTGATCTGCCGGCCTCGGCCTCCCAAAGTGCTGGAATTGCAGGCGTGAGTCACGGCGCCTGGTTTTCTGCTTGTTTTGAAAACCTTTGAGAAACCAGTGCCTGAAAAGGAGTCCCCTGTAGCCTGGGCTGAGCAGTTATCTAGTGGTTTATAATAATTAGTCATAGCCACCCTAGGGGTTGATTAGCTGGAGTCAACTGAGCATTTTGTATTTCTTTGCTGTAAGGCTTTTCAGAGGCAATTCCACCCATCATTAGAAAGGCAAATTTGGCCTTTCAACCAGAACCTCTGCCAGAGCCATCTTTCCCATCAGGAGACATTGAGTGAGGCTGCACTGCTGTCTCCTGGGGGGCAACAAGAAATCCCTTTGTGGGTCTCAACTTAGGGTGAAGACTTGCTAGAGAGAGAGAGAGAGAGAGTGTGTGTGTGTGTTTGTGTGTTTGTGTGTATGTTTGTTAGAGAGAGAGACAGAGACAGAGAGAGATATGAAGAGACAGACACAGAGATGCAGAGACAGAGACAGAGAGGTATACAAAGAGACAGGCTGGGCACAGTGGCTCATGTCTACAATCTCGGCACTTAGGGAGGCTGAGGTGGGCAGATTGCCTGAGGTCAGGAGTTCAAGACCAACCTGGCCAACTTGGTGAAACCCTGTCTCTACTAAAAATACAAAAATAGCTGGGTGTGGTGGCAGGTGCCTCTAGTCCCAGCCACTTGGGAGGGTGAAGCAGGAAAATCGCTTGAGCCTGGGAAGTGGAGGTTGCAGTGAGCCCAGACCATGCCAATGCACTCCTGCCTGTGTGACAGAGCAAGACTCTGTCTCAAAGAGACAGAGACAGACAGAGACAGAGATGTATGAAGAAACAGAGACAGAGAAAGAGAAACAGAAATAGAGAGATGGAGAGACAGAAAGATATAAAGAGACAGATAGATATTGACAGATTTCGGATCCTTGAGCCCTCACAATAACCAAGGAAAGATTGTGGTTTTGTTCTGTTTGGAAGTTCAATTACATTGTATTCTGGAAACTTCCCCAAGGTGGGCATTTGAGGCCCTTGTGGAGAAGAAGGAAGGGTCCTCAGGGCTAGCCCCCAGCTCACTGGGGACCAGCATTCTACCCAGGAAACCGGGCTCTTTCACTGTAACACAGAGCAGACTTTTCTTCTGATGCCTGGGTCTGTGTCTTTAAGACAATAATTGCTGAATTGAAATTTGAGACTGTTATCTTAATAACCAATTACTCAAATAACTTTGAAATTGGCTTAAATTGGCTCGTCATGCTACATTTACCTGAGTCTTTTTATGGGAAAGTTAGGAACAAGAAAAAAAGAATTCTTGGCGGTCTGATTTGTTTGGTATTGCTAAAAGGCCTCGCTTGCAACAACTAGGCGGCTCTGGGTTCCCTCAGCCCAGACCCTGCCTCCTACATTGGAAAAAGTTCTGGGGTCAGTTCTGCTCAGCTCTGCCCACTGAACGTCACCACCCTGCATGCTGACGGCAGTCCTCAGTAAAATAAAGCCCGGCATGAGCCGTGTTAGCCAGGAAGTATTTCTGTGTAGCATGCTCATCAAATAACATTTCCTCTTCTTTGCAAAAGATTCCAATTTCGCTGATGTCTTTTCCTTTTGGAAAGTAACAGATGAGATTATGTAGCTTTAATTTTTCTCTCTTCTAACAGTTATGAAAACTTAAAGGCGAGAGTCACAAGCCTTAAACTAAAAGAATCCACCATTTATTAGCGGTTTGAACAGAGGAGAGTGAGTAGCTAGGAGCAGTGTACTTGGATTTTATACCTGGCTATAAACCCAGTAATAGAATATTACATCTTTTTCTCAAATAGAGTCTTATAGCCCCTCATTTTTCTCATAGTCTAAACTAAAGTCATGGGGGCTCTTAGCATTTTGTCATGGTCACGTTACCATTTAACTTGCACTGTTTGAAAATGTTGTTTTTGCAACTGATTTTGTGAATATTTGCTTTGCTTTATTTTAGAAACAAGAGTGGGAGGCTGAGGTCCTCACTGAGTAGCTGTCGTTCTGTGATGGGAACAGGCCGCGTGAGGAGAACAGAACAGGCACAAGCCGTCAGAGCAGCCCGAGAACCCAGCCCACCGCATGGCCTCGATTCTCCTCTCCCTTCTCTGTCATGCCCGGAGCCTTGCAGCCTGCGTGGAAGTTTAGAGTCCTCTGTCACGGGTGAGTGTGGCCTGATCTGGCTCCGAGGAAGGCCACTTTTGTTTCCAAGTTGCCATTCCATTCAGAATGATTTTTAAACTTAGCATCTGCTCCCGCTAACCAAAGAGGCTGGAAATTTCATTGCTAAAGTCGCATCCTAGATGTACTTCTATTTTGAGGCATGGGGGGAAACACAGGAAAAGAAGGAAGATGATTTCCAGGCTGGATATTGATCCCCAACCACAGGAAAACAAGTAACTCTTTCTAGACACCAGGCAATGCTCTGGGAGAGAACCGTTGGAGCTGTGGGCAGTGGCAGGTAATTGAGAGTTGGGTCAGGACTGCTCTGTGGCCCCCCAAGCCACTGGATGTGCCGGGGGGCTCCTGGGCCCAGCGTTCTTATGTGCAGCATGAGACATGCTAGGTGAGGACCATTAAACTTGCCTCCCCAGTGAGAACTGTGGAGACACAAACGTGGGGGTGGAGGGTGGGGGGTGCTAGTGGAAAGATCAGTGACCCTGGAAACAGAAGTCCTCTCCCCGTGGGACCCTGGCCAGGCACCTGGCCGTCTTGGGTTTCAGTTTCTTATCTACCAAGCAAAGAAAGATTATGTTTCTGGCTTCGTGTCATGTGTTGGGAGGAGTTTGGAAATGGCAAAGTACTGTATATGAATATGAAATATTAGAGCTTTCATGATGCAACAGGATTTTCAACCTCATAATTTACCTCAAACTCCAGGAGGAAATCACCTTGTCATAAAAACATCTCGGAATGGCAATCCTTTATACTTCTACACCAGGAGAAAATGCAGAGAGGTTTCCAAGAGAAAGGGATTATAAAACTGTAAAAGAATCTAAGTTCAAAAGCCCTTGAAAACTGCTGGACTGAGCCTTAATAATTCAAACAATTCAGCCAAAGTTTTTCTTTCTTGTGTAATAAAACATGTGTTTTGGACAAACCAGATAACGTGTCATAAAAAGCCCGGGCAAGATCCAGAAACCATGGATGCTGGGTCTTCTCCCACTGCCAAGAGTTCTGTTGGATGCCCCGTGCCTGGGTTTCTGGGACGGTGCGCAGGGGTGGTGAGCGTGGGGCCTTCGCTGGCTTTCCTCATTCCCGCATCTCTCCTTCCTTTCAGACTCTTTCCAGTTGCTCCCATTTTTCCCCCTTCTTCCTCGCCTCTAGCCAAGTCAGGTTGTCCCATGGCCTCCTCCTGATGGGGCCTTTCTGCTTTCTGCAGTCCATTTCTCCCTGTTCAGAGCCTGAGCTGCAGGCATCAGTCGTGTGGAGACTCATCTCTGGGTGGCCTTGGCCATAGTAGGGCAAGGGACTGAGAGGGAACAGAACTCAGGGCTCTGGAGGATGGGGGAGGAAGGGAAGAAGCATGCTGGGAAAGTATTTCTGGCCTTCTCTAGGCGACTCTAATGATGTTGGCAATGCCACAGGGGCTTCAGATTTCAAGCACACGTTTCTTTTTCCTGGAAAGTTTTTGATATAAAAAAACACATTTCTAATTCTATCTGTAATTCAAAAGTAAAAACCTGAGTCTAGGCCATTGAGGATAGGTCCAAAGGATTTAGGCAAAAAGAGTTTTTAGTATAACAATATTGTCATTTTTGTTTCTATGCACAGAACAACAATGATATTGAAAGACATTCGTATTTATTAAAGTATCAGATCGTTTGTAGATGATGGACCAAACCAGAGAGGCAAGACCTGAGGCTGGACGGTGCAGGGGTGCGGGGGGCACACAGACTCTCAGCGCCTCTCTCTGTGTGTCCTTGGATTTTGTCATGCTTAGTTTTACGGGTCCACTTGACTGCATTAAAGGATATCTAAAGAACTGGCAAAGCATGATTTTGGGATATGTCTGTGAGGGCGTTTCCGGAGGAGATTGGCATTTAAGACAGGGCGGGCTGAGGGCCCAGGCAGAACAAAAAGGAGGAGGCAAAATGTCATGCTCCCCACCCCTTCTCTCAGAGCTGAGGAACACTCTCCTGCCTTCAGACTCCAGGACTTACACCCCTGGCCCCAGGTTCTCAGGCCTGTGATCTCAGGCCGAGAGTTACACCATGGACTTCCCTAGCCCCAGGGTTTTCGGATTTGGACTGAGCTGTGATATGACATTCCCAGGCTGCAGAGTGCCCGTTCTACTGCTTCTCAGCCTCTGCAACTGCACAAAGCAGTTCTCCCATTGAACCGTGTCTCATATACATATGAGATACACACGTGCATGTATTTGTGTCTGCATATATGTATATGCAAATTCTATCTACCGATAGATAGCTAGATAGATAAGAATGTGTGTACCCTGTCTCTCTGGAGAGCATGAATACGGTGTTCCCGATGGTTACAAAATTGTGGTTTCCGAAGAAAAAAAGCAATCAATCACACTATTTTATTTGTGTTTATTTCACAAATGTGACCTGTTAGAATAGGTAGGAATTTATGGTAATCCCTTTGTGTTCCTGAAGTTTGCACAGTGCTGCGAGGATAGACTCTGTCCTGATAACTTCACTTCAAGCACGTTGTGTTCTCCTGCGCAGCTTTATGTTAGAGGTTAGCATTTATGTTGGTCAGGCGGGCATGTGTGTTGTACTACTATGTGGAAGTAAACTCATTGTTAAAAAGTGACTCAATGGCTTATGTGTTCCACTGAGGTCTAAAACTAAGTCTAAAACTAAAACCTGGGGAAACAGCATAAAGACAACAGGTAAGAGTGAAAATACAGAAAGCAGATCCAATGGAACTCTTGGGCAGTGATCACCACTGAAGAATCCAGTTGTCAGTGGCAGACATGCTGGAACCGTCCTCAAAACTAGACGGCCTGGCCTGGAGGAAGTGGCCCTCATGGGATCTCTTCTCCGTGACCAGTTAGGAAACAGTAAATTGAGCATGGAGATGATTCTCATCCACACACAGTAAAAACCCCGAGCTTTTCAAGGCCAAGGTCAAATTAGACAAAATATGAGGGCAAACGGTACAAAACTGATGATTTTGTTGTTAAAGGAAGAGAGGAGAACACCCCCCCCTTCAAAATCACACCCTTCAAGTTGGGAAAAAAAGGAAAACAAAGGATCCCAGGCACCACATTCTGCAGGAGCACTTGGATAAGCAGCAGGAAGATCACAACAGGGGAAGTAGAGGGTGCTGCGGGCACCGTTTGTCACCAATGGCGTGACTGTGCATGGTGTGGTGCTGAAGGCAGCCTGAGTCAGGGAAGCTTCCGGGGCATGTGCAGGTGTGTGCAGGAGCCTGTGCCGTTGTGTGTGCACATGTGTGTGCAGTTGAGCTTCATCTCTGCTTTACAGGTGAACGGAACCATGGAGAGCAGGAATGGGTGGTTCAATGTACAAGAGAAGTGTTATAGTTGAACACTATCACAGCAAATCTAAGCTATGAGATAGAATACTTTTAATTTAGTTAATAATTATGTTGTGAACTGTGATGAGATTGACCAGTGCATTTTGCAAGATTTGTGGTCTCATTGCACCTGAGCATAGTTACACTCTGCCTGACACCAGTTCAGACCTGGGTCATTCACGGAGGCCCCTCAATCGGCCATGTGCTACTGACCCCAGGACTGTGTGCTGTGAATGTGGCCAGGATGGTGGACACACAGGACCCTCTGAGCAATGAGTGCATAAGGTGAAGCTTTAGCACAGGAAAATTCTCTGAAGAACAGAGGGAGAGGCTAAGGAACTATGGGACATGGGAGGCATTAAAATACGTCTGCATTCCTTGATGATGCTTGAAGTTACTTTGAGCAGCTGACTCCAGGGGTATAGCTCAGCAACATACTTGGTTACTTGAATCGCCTGAGTGTGGCATTTAGGATTGAAATATGAGTTTGAATTTGCAAGCTCAAGTGGCAGTGATTTTTTTTTAAGACCAAACTGTGACCCAAACACATGATTACTAGAGTTTACCTTTTCTAATACTTGATAATTTTATCACACATTGAAAAAATAAATTGATTATATAGTATTGGGAATTCTTCAGAACTTCAGGCAAATGCTGAGAAAGAGTATAAGAATGTTTTTATCAGAATCAAATGCAACCACACAATGGATTAAGATTCTATTCACTGTTATCTCTCAAACTGAAAGATAATTCCGCCTTCCAGGTGTTGAGTCAAATATATGCACCAAAAGCAACTGGAAGAGCAACCGTGGCCTTCGGTGAGAGGTGAGAAATCTTCCCCTAATTTTGGGGTCCACGTTCAAACCACATGTTCAGAGTCATTGAAAGTTTGATGGTCCCAGCAATATGTGGTATACAGTTAGAATTTTCTAACTTGGTAGTTCTGAAAAAATAAGAAATGGGCTGATTCAACGCTGAGCTCTATTGTGAGCTGCCTAGAAGTGTCTTCGTAGGAGATTATGAACAAGAACGTGGCACTCACTGATCCACAGTCATACTTTTAACTGTTAATTTAAAAGAAGTTGGTGTTCAAATGAATGTATCAATACTGGGATCTCAAAACGGAAAATGGTGAAGCAGAAAGAAACTGCTTCTTGATGCCTCCTGCAATATGTCGTTAAATGTACAGGAATACGGGGGAGTTATACAGAGGGTTCACGAGCTACTGAAAACAGAAGGGACACCGTGCAACACTCCTTTTAATAAACCCAAAATAAAGTAACAGGTCACTGCAGCAAACCTAGGAGTGGATGTGGGTCGTGGAGGGGGAAGCAAGTCATTCCCAGGGCCTCATCCACAGACAAGAGGGCAGGGAAGACAACTGAGGGTCAGCAGGCAGAATCTGAGGAACAGAGTATCTTTTAGGAGAAGGATTTAGACTCTAGTTTGACATCCTCTAAGAGAAATATTTGTCCGACCATGCTTTCCGAAGCTGGGAAGTTTTCTCAGCCAGTATCAGCAGGAGCCAAAGGGCAGAATCCAAGTAGGAACTTTGAGAAACGTTACCAAGAGACAAGCTGGGAACTTGCAGCCCGCAAGGGATTAGCAACTCCCAGGCTGCTCCCAGGCCCAGGCCTGAAGGAGGAGGTGGCAGGGGTATCCAGAAAAAGAGTCAGAAAGAGTGAGGAGAGCAGGGCCATCAGCCTGCGCAGGGGCCTTCCCAGCAGCAGCTAAGAGCTTTCTGCGAAGGATTCAAATGGCACTGGGGAGCTACAGGTGGGATGTGGGGGCCTCATGTCCGCTCTCCAGCTGACACTCCCCACTGCCTGAAGCCAACCAGTGTTAAAGAAACAATTACTCAACAACACTTGTTAAAGAATAGGGAGATTTTACCCAGGACCATCTCCATAGGTACAAAAACCAAGGCAATGGGATTTTGCAGTGACTGGGCTCAGCTCTGAATAGAACACAGGCAAGTGGGCATCTACAGCCAAGGGCAAGATGAGGGTCAGTGGGTGGAAAATGACTTAAGAGGAAACATCAGGGCTACGGGAGCTTCTGGCTAAACCGATCTAACACGATGCTTGCTGAGGACTGACCAGGGAGGTCAGACACCACGTGGGGACCAGCGGAGGGAGTGGATCCTGATCAGAGATCATTGAGGGCAATCAGGTGCCTGAGGATTGGGGTTTCTTAAGAAACTCACTTAGCAGTGTTCTTTTCGAAAACTAGATTTTACAAGGAAATACACGGATGGGCCTAAGAGAAGCTTCAGGAGCATGACTAAAGTTTGGCCAAGCAAAGAAATTTTGTCACCAGAAGTCCTGGAACAAAGAAGCCTGATGACATGATCGCCTTGGCTGAGGCCCTGACCCAGGGCAGCTCTGGGGGTAGAGGCTAGGACTGGAGATGATCAAGAATGGAGCCAAAATGCGCAGTAAAATGCCCAACTAACAGGAGGGACAGGAGTGACTGGTAATTGATCCAACCATCAAAAATAACGGGAAAAGAAGAAAGAATGTAAAAAAGTGCAAGCTATACAGCCAGGTAAATCATGTTATATTATATGCTGATGAAATGAGTGCTTCCAGTTGAATATAAGAAAACCCCTGTTTTTTGGAGCCGGCCAGAGGGAAGCTCTCCTTGAATGCCTTTCTCCCAGCCTGAGCCACGATCTTCTCAGGCCCTGGGAGCTTTGCTTTCCTCTGTGCCCCTCTTGGTGTCCAGCCACAGAGGTTTCCATGCACATTTAAATTAAATGCCACATCCTCATTGCTTTGCTCTCACAGGGGAGCCCCTGCCCTTGGCTGTCACTGCGGAAACACTTGTACCCACGCGTTCCATGGGGTCTGGGCTTGTTCCTAAGGCAGCCCCCTTCCATTCTGGCCAATTCTGCACCATCAGTGGGACAACATAGTAAACAGCCCCAGAGTTTGCTCGACTATGAAGCTTTCCGAGAATTTGATGAATTACAACTCATGTGAAGAGACACTTAAAATCTTTTTATTTTTCACTAATCCAGCATTGCTCATCGCCACCTGCCTATTGATTGGTAGTGGAAAAAAGGGCGCAGCTAAATAACAGTCTGGCTGTAAGCTTATTCAGACCTGGTGATTGAAACCATCTCTGCAGGTGGTTCAGTTCTCCTGGAGAATGTCCAGGTGCCCTGCTCTGCCTCTGCTTCCTTCCCAGGGGCCTGTGGAGGGGGTGTGGGATGACTGGGGCATTGGGCAGGCCCCTGGTGATGGCTGTGGCCTCCAGGGCATTGTGCCTTCTCTGCCTGTGAGCCAGCTCCGTCGGCTGCCTGGAATCTGGTGCTGGAAGCCAGTAGATATGCCAGGCTGTCCCTGGGAGCTGCCTCCCGGGGTCTCCAACAGAACAGAGAGCAGAACCCTATTTTGAGGTCTCCGAACCTTTATCGGTGATTAAGACAAAGATCTGCTCAAAGTGCTCCCTGGCCTCCTCGCCGCATCTGAGCCTCAGAGCTGGCGAAAGCACGGCATTTCCTTCCTCTCGCCCTTTGTTATCTTCTCTCCTGCCACAGAGATGGTCTGGCCTTGTCGCAAGAAGGCGGGCCATTGCCCTCACAGCCAGGATGAGACCCTGGAGCTTGGTTTGAACGGCTAAGGGGAGGCACAACACATCCTTTCCCATGGCTGTTGTCTGGCAAAGCTCTTGCCTGACCACCTTGCCTCCTGTGTGCACGACCAGAACTAGACATTACCCAGCCTTTCTACCCCTGGATGACATGACCCACTGGCCCCATAGGCAGTTGGGAGCATTAAGCAGCTATGGCAAAGGACAAGAAGAAGCCGCAAGAATTGTTTCCAAGAGGCACCCTCCTCGCCGCTGAGCTGGAAGCATGCCTGCTTCCTCTGTCTCATCGCTCCACTGCCCACCTTGCAGAACTGTGTCTTGCAGGCAGGTTCTGGGTTCATCCCTGAAGCGCTGGCTCCTAGCACAGGCCCAGCAGAGAGCAGGACTCGGGAATCAAGTGAGGATCAAGTGTGCAAATTTGTGCTGCCCACCCACCCCACCCGCACATCCTTATCTCCCCAGCTCCAAGCCCCTTGGAGTAGTTCCATTAAGGTGAAGAACTGAAATCCCAGAAAGATTCCTGGACTCCCATGTTCATTTCAGCATCCCTCACAGTAGCCAAGATACAGGAACAACTAGTGTCTGTGAAATGCGGTTCATCCATGCAATGGACCATGACTCAGCCTGAGAAGAGAAGGGGACCTTGCATTTGCAGTGACATGGGCAGACTCGGAGGACGTTATGCTGGGTGAAATAGGCCAGGTGCAGAAGAACAAATGCTGTAGGATCCCACATCTATGTGAAATCTAAAATAGTCAAGCTCTTTGAATCAGAGAGAATAGCATTTACCAGATCCTGGGGGAGCGGAAATGGGGAGATGTTGGTCAAAGGGTTCCAAGTTCAGTTATGCAGGATGGAAAAGTCCTAAGATCTCCCGTGCAACACAAGATCTACAGTTAATGATATGGCACTGCACACTTAACATTTTACTAAGGTATCTTGTATTAAGTCTCCTTACCACAGAATTGTTTAAAAATCAAAGAATTAAAACATAAAAATAAAGGAAGCAGGGGGAAACCTCCTCAAGTGGTGAAATGTAAGTTCTGGCCTTGATTGTGGTGAGGTCTTCACGGCTGTGCACTTATTCTGAACACATCACATTTTATACTTTAAATATGTACAGTTTTTTATATGACAATCACATTTTAATAAAGTGGTTTTAAAAATAAATAAAATCAAGTCAAGGGGAAGTAGCTAAACTATCATGGCAGAGAGTTCAAGCACAGCCTCCCAGTCTGCAGACACTGAGCAAAGTGGCTTCGACGCAGGCTGGACATGGAGCCCCGCAGGGATGCAGGAGGCCGAGGGTCCAGAAATTCAAGCAGGCGATCGTCGAGACAAAGGAGGCTTTTTGTGTGTTCATTGGTAAGCCGTGAACAGAAGATTTTGTTATGGATTTAAAGAAAAAGAAATGAAAAAACAAGATGCGAGCTTGCAATGGAGAGAGGGAGGTTGTCTCCATGGATCCCCATGGTGGCTAATAATCAGCGGGGTGGCATGTGGTGACTACTAGCGAGGGCCTCTGATCCGAGTCTCAGTTTCGGTGGTTTTGTTTGTTTTGTAAGCAATGTGGCTTCCACTCGCCGGCCCTCAGCAGCACCCCTCATTGCCGTAAGAGGCAGAACTGTCTCTTCACAGGACTGTTAGCATCACAGAAATTAGCATTAAGTGACACAACACGACATAAATAATACCCATGCTCATATCCACAAGAGATTAGCTCTATTAACCTTTGAGTGAGCTGGAAGCACTGCCACTTTTTGACCCCCTCCACCCCCGAAAGAAGCTAGGGATGTTTGCTTTCAAATACACAAACTCAAAGCACCTGCGTTTAATTTTCGTCGGGAGCACCGTTTTCATTTCTGAGCTGCAAAACTTCCGTGCTCCTGGCCCCTACTATGTCAAAAATGCACAGTGGCAGATTGGCATATTGAGCTATTAATAATTTGCTATATGTGTTACAGATGTTGCATAAATGAACAGTGTTCTATCACTATTTCTTGACATTGGGGCCCTTGGGGTGGCAGGCTAAGACCCAGATCTGTCTACAACCTGCCTGTTCTGGAAAGAAAGGGAAAAAAAAGTGGCCCCTTAGAGCAGAATCACATTCCAGCTTGCAGAGCCAATTTTTCAGATGTTCGCTCTTTCCTGTTCCTTGTTCCTCCACTCAGACCTCATCTGGCCATGATGAAAAATGATGTGATGCAATTTTTTATTCTACGCTTGACACTCTTGTGGAAGGCAATGTGGTTCATTGATTCCAAACTCCAAAAAGGTCAAGAAATGAGGAACAAAATTTTTTGGAAGCAGCCCAGGAAAAACTTTCAACTTGGACCACGTATACCCAGGAAAACAAAACTGCTAATTGTTACCCCTTCTGCTGCTATTAAGCTTCAGAGGAGCCCTAAGCATATGTTTCGTGAGCATGTACTTTTATATTAAAACATTATTGAGCCACGAGGTGAAATGTATATTAAGTGTCTAGCTGAAAATGGACAGTAGGTTTAGATTTTGACAGCAAACAGCTGTAGGATTTCTTAAACTTAATTCGAATAATGAAATCAATAGGTTATGCTACAGTTTCAAGTTTCCCCAAACAAATTTATATGAAAAATGATATTAATTTATTTGAGATTACTCCAGCCAAGAAATAGATTTTTCTCTGTCACTTCTGAAGGGTAGGGGGGAGAAAAATCTGAACTATTACAAAAAATGTAGCTTGGATGCTTTAGAGATCTAATAAACAAAATGTGGCTTTTCAGTTTAGATTAATCACAATTGCCTTGTTTACCCATTCTGTGGCTGCGATGATTTTTGAAATGCTAATAAATTAGGTCTCCTTTTTATCCCCCACGTTGGGAGAATAACCCTTTCCAAACGTAATGCATGTGTCGGCAGCATGCCCAAGGTTTTCTCTTTTCATATACATTTAAAAAAAAAATGCCACACAGCAGTGAGCCCCCTGTTGAATAATTCCAGTATGAGTAAATCCTGAAGGTTAGCAATCCAAGTTTAAGCCAAATGGTGCCAGATAAAAATTCCAATTTAGACACGGTTCCAATTCACACTGCTTTCAGCCTGTAACCTTCCCTGAACAGTGCAGCCAAAAGATTTAATAGTGTCACCGGTAGGGCACGCATAAATAGCAACTTTTATTGGTCACTATTTTGGAAATGTCAGAAGGGCTACAACATGGTTCTGGTTTGCATTCAGCCTTCACTTTGCTCACCTAGCTGAATCTCAGAAAACGTTTTTTCACTGTGACATATTGTAATTCCATGTGAAAAAGTGTTTTCACCCGTTAGGCTTCTGATGTGGGACTTGGCAATACATTTTCTGGTAGTGTCGAGGAATCCACACCTTCTGATTGAATCTCCCATGGGGATACCGTCTGTCCTGGTGGCCATGGAACCCGCATGGCCTTGCTCTCTCTAGAGGCTCATAGTCTAACAGAGAGGAGAGATTGGTACCTGGGAGAGTTAATGCAGTGCCCACTGTAGGAACAGGGTATTGGGGTTGAAGGGGACAAGAGAAGCCCCATCTGGGACGTGAGACAGGCTGAAGGCGGAGGGTCTAGCAGATGGTGGAAGAGGGAAGGGCGTCTTTGTGAGATGGGGCCAGCATGGGCCAGAGCCTAAGGAGGGGTGGGAGGAGTGGGCGTTCTGTTCAACACATTGGTTCAGAACTCAAAAGCCATGTTTCAAAAGAAGTCCTCAGTCCGTGTGGTGTGCGCTGCACAAGGGAGCGAGCCGCTGCTATTCACGATGATGTTTCCCTCTATTCCTGCATGTCCTCGGAGATGCTGTGTGTCTGTTCCATCTTCTTCAGTGAAAGAAGATCTGCCCACCTCCAGGGACCATCGGGAGTCCAAGAGTTGGTGTGCGGTGCGTGCTCATTTGTTATGGCTGATACTTTCTGCAAAGAGCATTTCAGGGCAACAGGCCTCTCAGAGATGGAGCCCCAGCCCCACACTTTCTGAGAAACAAGGGCAGTCTCAGAGGGGCCAGGTCCTGTCGCTCTAGGCTCTGCTATGTCCAGAAAGAGGCCAGCATTTTGCTCCAGACAAATGATTTCAATACCATGTTGGACGTGCTCCTCACTCAGATACCTGTTCCCACTGCTCGGCGGCTTACTCAATCACCTTCACCATGAAAAAGCTCTGGAGCCTGGATACCTGTGGGCACAGGTGAGGAGCAGGTGACAGGGCCATATGTGCCACCCAGCTGGCCTGGGGGCGCTGCACTCCCCTGGCTGAGTTTGCCTCCGAGGGCTGGGCTGACCTCGTCCTTTTGGCCGGCATAAGCGGTCCTCAGCTCTCTAACCTCAGGGCAGCTGGGCTGTGCTTAAGCGTGGAGGATGGGAGTGGAAAAACCCTTCCCCTTCAATCCTGGACAGAAACAATCCCCTGAAGACAAGCCCAACTACAAAACCAATCTAGAAGGAAAGCCCGTCTTGTTTAAGGAAACTTGAGAGCTTTTTCCTATTGCAAAGCCAGCTCGATTCCTTCTCCTTTTCATTTATTGGTGACTTTAACAAATGTTTTAAACCAAATTTAGAACAGCTGGTTTTCCAGAAACTGCTGGAACATAAAGAAAATGCTTCATTTGGTGCCATACCCAAATAAACAGGAGTTTAAGCCTCAAGCTCTGACGACGTCTGGCCTCTGGTGGCTCTGGTTACCGAAAAATTGGCCTTTGTTCAAGGCGGATGGTGTATACCTTGCCAGATTGAAATACCTCGTGTGTATTTCGCAATGAGTGCAATTGAATTAATAGATACTGCCTCTCTAAGACCCGGGTGATTTTCCTATAACAGACAATCACCATTGGGCAGAGGGATTTAAAACACCGTAGGTGTCACTTGTCCAGGCTTTCAGACAAGGTCAGAGCACTTACATGTTCTTTCTGAAATAAGAAAAAAAAAACCTCCCCTTCATACACGGTAGAATGATGGGCTTTGTTTTTTTAAATCTGTGTCTGGGATATACGTTCTTTTTTGTCTTTCTGATTTATGATGTTTGCTTTTTTCCTCATCATCTGAAGCTGGCTTCCAGAATTAAAACAAAAAAGCAGAAGCTTCCCAGATTGTCACCATTTTAACTCTGGAAGCGAAACCCACACCTCTGAAACACCCCTTCTCAGTGCTGGAGAGGGTGAGCTATTCATCACTTCTGTTTTTTATTTGGAAAAAAAAAAAACTAGCCTGCAATCAGAAGAGGGAAAGGATTTCCCCCCAAATATGACTCTGATGGTATAATTCTGGTTTCTATTCCCCTGGCAGCACTTGTTAATATGCCAGATATCAGGGAGCAGGGATCACTGAAAACATGTTTATGAACGTATTAAATTCCGCGTCGGGACCCAGGGCCAACGATCCCCGGGCCATCAGGACCCAGGTTGCTAAATGAAGCCCACAGGCCACAGCCCAGGCCCACACCGCAGCAGCGCAGAGCACGGGCTGGAGGTAAAGCACCAGTCAGAAGCCCAGCAGAGGCATCTAAAATGCCCACTTAAAATCAACACCGAAGTGTGAACTCACAGAGTCCAGAGTCCCCGGCTTAGAAAATATAGACCGCGTGATGTGGCCTGGTGTAGGGACCCAGGGTTGCTTGTGTTGGACCACATCTGTGGCTAGAGAGGTACCTCAGCAAAACTCAGAAACTGCCACCAGAATGCTGCCTTTGACGACAGGGGACTGAAATTACTGCAGTAAGATGGGATTTCCCTGAGAAGTGTTGTTGTTTTACTAAAGCATAAAAGCAAATCTCTCTGAACCCAAATACCTTGTGTATTCATCCCTTCCCATGCTGCTAATAGAGACCTATCCCAGACTGGGTAATTTATAAAGGAAAAGAGGTTTAGTGGACTCACAGCTCCACGTAGCTGGGGAGGCCTCACACTCATGGTGGAAGACAAAAGGTACATCTTACATGGAGGCAGGCAAGAGGGGATGACAGCCATGTGAAAGGGGAAACCCCCTATAAAACCATCAGATCGGGTGAGACTTATTCATTACCATGAGAACAGTAGGGGGGATCTACACCCATTATTGTGTTATCTCCCACTGGGTCCCTTCCACAACATGAGGGAATTCTGGGAGCTACAATTCAAGATGAGATCTGGGTGTGGAGACAGCAAATCCATATCAGCTCGACTTTGTGGAGTCTGCTACGTTGACATTTTAGCTTCTCTTAAGGAGCAACAAGTTAGCTTGGCTAACAGATCTCTTTCACAGGGTGGTAAGGACTCCCATTTTGAGCAGAGCCAGACCATTCTGTTTGCAAATGGGGACAAGCTACTCCCAACACAGGTGAGTGGTTTACCTTGGTGGCCTGTACAGCCTCCCGGAAATAGGGGACTCTGGCACATCTACAGTTTATGCTTATTGACCTGGTTTAATCAGCTTAGTGCTCCCAAATGCCCCAGTTCAGGAGATCAGTCATAAGGTCACCCTGACCGTGAGCCATCTCCATGTGTGCAAGAACACTTGAGCACTGGCTCACCTGCTGGGCTGGTGTTGGGCTGGGGACATGAACATGAGGACTGAATGAAAGGAAGAAACACTGGCTATGTTCACTGGCAGTGGGAATGCAAAGCACTGAGCACCTCAGGGTCTTTAGCCCTCTCAACTTCTGCTGCTGGTGGAGTCTGAGGCAGTCACCATTTTCAACTGGAAAATCACATAAGCCACTTTAAAGGACTTTGAATGGAATGTGGAAACCCAGACTCAAGATGCACTTTGAGTCTAACTGCTGTGTCCTCAGGATGCTTACTGGAGCCAAGGAATGTGTGAGCAGGACCTCTGGGTGCAGCTAGAAGGAAGGTATGGAATCTGAGCTGTGCCTTCCTGAGGATAACCGGTTCCCGGCCTCTGAGTTCTGCATGCTCCAGGGATATGACATACAGTGTCCAGGAACCAGTGGAGGGCAGCTGGGCTGAAGAGCCGGTGCTGATGGGTGAGCAGCCTCCCCAGGCAATTCCTGCAGCAGCACTCAGGCTGGGCAAGGGCAATGATCTGGACTTCAGTGACTGGCAAGTGACCAGCTGGGGCACCTCTTCTCCTTGGCTGGGGAATGATCGTGACCACATGAAATAGAAACATATTGGGACGCTTTTGGTGAGAAGAGATTCAGAAGCAGTCATGGCGCACCTGCTCTGTGCCACGTCCAGCTGCCTTCTAGACGTGGTCAGCAGCAGTAACTGGTGTGTCCCCAGTTCTGGGCGCTCAACACTGGAGAAACAGGCTTTAATACTAAACAACAGGGGACAGGTTTGATAGTAATTTCAAACCCACCCACAATGAACAGTCACCAAGCACTTTGATCAGACTTCTGTCAGCAAAAGGTTGCCCCCATCGTGAGTATATGGATATGCTTTTAAGTGGTTAGATGATAGATAGATAGGTAGGTAGATAGACAGATAGATATTAGTAGATATGTCTTGTGTGATATGCTTTATAAAACATACACAAAATACAAATTCTAAAGCCATGAGCTGCAAAAATTATAAATAGAAATTGTAATGTTTTCTTCCCATAGCCCATTGAATCTTCTTCACATCCCACTTGGAGAGACTGTTCTTCCAGGGCACAGAGGGCTGAGTTCTGAGCTGTCCGTACCAGTCTCAGTGTGACATTGGGAAGCTGCTGGTGCCCTCTGCCCCCTCTTTGGGCCTTTGTTTCCCTGTCTGTAAATTGAAGTGATCAAGGGGAGAGTAGACCTGATATGGATCTGGGGACTGAGATAGATATGGAGATAGAAGAACAGAGGGAGGGAGGGAAAGCAGGAGAGGGAGAGAAGAGAGGGAGATAGAAGCAAAGACAGAGAAAGAGAGACGGGAGAGCTGCCTAGATAAGAGACAGATAGATAGATAGGTTATAGATGATACGTAGATAGACCAATAGATAGACAGATAATAGATAAGCTCTAATTTTCAGGAACTAAGCTATCCAGCCAGCCCTATGTCGTACTGCCCAGCCATCATCAAAGATGCTGCTACACCAACGTCCTTTGCTGTCTGTGACCACTGGGCCCCAGGCTATTATTTGCTCCTGGTTGGGAGTATGGAGGACTTTCTTTCTTCCTTAGGCTCAGGGTTCTTGACTGAAACTGACTAAGGGGATCAGCTTTTTTCATCCTATGAAATTGTTCCTCAGACTCCTGGAGATTCAATAAGTGGCGTCTGCATACCCCAGCCTGACCTTGGGGCATTTCTATATGAGGACACTCAATCCTTGCCCAAGAAGTGGGTGTGATACCATCACCACTCTGCTTCACAGACAAAGACATGAGCTTCTGTGGGGTTAGAGGACTTGCTTAAGGCCACATGGCCAGCAGGAGAAGGTGCCACCTGCCCATCCTCTCCACACCTTGCCCCACTATCCCTCAGATCTCTCTCTTTCCAGCTGCAGGTCAGAAGCGGAGGCATGGCCCCTTGATTTATACCTGCACTGCATATTGAAATGGCTGCAGGAAATGCTCAGATTCTGTTGGTGTTTGTACCTTCCTCTAGACTGTCAGCACTGCAGAGCAAAGCCCCCGTCCAGTTCCATTTGAGTCCCCGCCCCACTGCATACTGAAGAGTCGGGATCCCAGATTTTGCAAGGGGCTGGTGAAGGTCACCGGCTCTCTGTCGGATCCTGCAAACAGTCTCCAGTTCAACTTTCTTAAATTTCCCACTGGTTTGGAACAGGTCAGTTATTGAAGGTCTGAAATGGCTGCAGTGCCCAGCCTCCTTGCCAGCTGAGCCTGAAGCAGTTCTTGGTGCAGTTCATGCAGGAGAAAGTGTGTTCCTGCACTGCTGCCACCCAGAGGCACTGCCCTGAGGAATCTGGGAGACCCTGTGCTCGCCCAGGGCAGGGGCTGGCTCTTACCTCGCCTTGAAAACCTGGAGCCTAGCATAGTGCCTTTCACAAAACAAGCAAATCAACACAGAGCATTACAAAAGACTGAAAGTAATACTAATGTTTTCCTTCAGTTTTACAGCTGAAATAAATATGAAATTCTTTCAATTACACTTGGCATTTTAGACACTGCAATTTTATGAAATGTTGCTGCCACGTCTTAAAAAGTTCCAGCTCTGTAACAAAACATGCTTAAGCTTTTAGAACAACTGGAAAGTAACAGTGAGGTCAAAGGCACATAAAATACAAACACTGACATATGTAAGCTATACTCGGAGAGCACAGTGATTCTGGGAACACATTTCCTTACTGTGATTTCTTAACACATAATATTCAGAGAGCAGATGACCTGCTGGGCAGCCGCAGTCCCAATACTGGCTTTGGGTTGCATCACGAGAGCAAGCTGCCAACCTCATCCGCCTGCCTGAGTGCCTACGTTTTCAAAAGATGGAGAAGGAGCCCCAAAGACTGTTTTCTCTCAAAGTCTCTGAAACAGATTGCATGCCACTGGTCGATAGTTTCATGTGGTTGAGGCACTCACAGGGTGGTTGAGCTAACTGTGGACCAGCAAGGACTGCTCTTGTCTCTGGCTCTGTCACCACGTGGTCAGTTCTTAGTGTGGAATGTTCTAGATGCTCCATGTGGAAGGGACTGTGAGGCCTCAGAAACCTGGGTGTTTACCTGCAAAGGCCTCTTGGAAAAGGTTGGTTTTTTCCCTCTCTTCATCTGTTTCATTACCAAATAACTCAAGATGTTCTGAATTTTGGTGAAGGATATCGAACGAGATAATAAAGTCTTCTCCACTCAGTTTAAACTTGATAAAAGTTAGATGCCAAAGTGAGTGTGGGTCAGAGTGGGGTGTGCAGAATTCACAAAGGAAGTGGCTAAGAACAGATCCTACCAGTCTCGGACCTCCAGCCAGATTAAGAACAAAGAGGTCGTAAATGGAGATAGAGCCAGGTACCTATGCTGTGCAGGCAACATGTGGGTGCTCTGCCTTCTGTTCCCCAAAGATGGGAAGGGGTGCCGGTGAAAGGAGGCATCTCCGTGGACTGCATGGGCTCTGCAGCTGCAGGAGGTGGACAGCTGCCCAGTCCTGCCTGGGAGAACTCAGGGACCACTCAACCACGGGGTAGGGTGTGACTGAGAGGGCACAGGTTGCTGCTGCCCAGCTGGGGAATAATGGCTCTCCCTCCCCTCCAATGTAGTCAAAGTCTGGGAGTCAGCACCAGATGCAGAATCCTGGAAAGGATGGGAAGGGTTTCGACCTGGGATCCAAGAGCATCACATAGCAGGGGTTCTGTCCTTACAGGCAGCAGAAGTCTGTGCTAGGTGGACAACCAGAAAGTTGCAGGCTGAGCAGGGACCAGGAGCATGGAACTCTGGTGAAATAGGCGCTGTGCAGTGAAAACACTCTCCATCCGCATTTCAGAAACCATGAACCCATGGTGGGCTCTGTGTGTGTGTGTACAGGTGCAGGCATATAACATGTGCCATCTGTATATCTATGTCACATGGTGATACGTTATCCATGCACATCTTGATAGAAAACCAAGAGAGCAAGAGTATGTGTGAATGTGTATACATACATGCACATACATGTATACCTGTATATAATCAATAAATATGCATTGTATATATCCGTATCACATCATGATACTATATGATATGGTTTGGCGCTGTGTCCCCACTCAAATCTCATGTCAAATTGTAATCCCCACAGGTTGAAGGAGGGGCCTGTTGGAAGGGGATTGGATCATGAACGCAGACTCCCCTCCTTGCTGTTCTCCTGATGGTTGAGTGAGTTCTCATGAAATCTGGTTGTTTAAAAGTGTGTAGCACTTCCAGCTTCCCTTTCTTCCTTCTGCTCCAGCAATGTAAGACATGCCAGCTTCTCCTTTGCCTTCTGCCATGATTATAAGTTTCCTGATGCCTCCCCAGCCATGCTTCCTGTACAGCCTATGGAACTGTGAGCCAATAAAACCTCTTTTCTTTATAAATTACCCAGTATCAGATAGTTCTTTACAGCAGTGTCAGAATGGACTCATACACTTTACATATGTTTATATATAGGCAACATAGCAGGCATGTATGTGTATATACATATTTGTGTGTGCATGTTCACACACACATGTGCAGACATGCACACAAACTTTCAGATTGGCAATGCAGATTGAGAGTATTTAGACCTTCCAGCACCCATCCCTCTTATGGCAACTGAATCCCAATTACCTACAGATTCCCATCAAAGATATGGCTCCCTGAGGGAAGCTGTGATTCAATTAAAATGTGACATATGCTATATGACATGATCAATATGTGATGTGTAATATATATGCACACAAATATATTTATATAATTCTCTTTAATAGATAATTAATATATGATTATATATATATAATTCTCATTAAAATGCATGCACCAGAGGAATGAATTTTGAGCTGAATTCCTAAGGAGAGGACCTGATATTATGCCTGAGAAGGGGAATTAATATTCTTTAAATGAGGAAAACGGCATATGTAAAACCATAGGGATTCAAAGGAATTTGCTAGATTTGGAAAATGGCAAATATTATCAATGTAAAAACAATCCTTATTAATTATCAAGGTTGAGTTTGGGAGTGAGCCAAGATGAGTCAGGCCAGAGGATTTCTGAGCTAAGAGTAAGTCACATCTACTGTAAACCCTGGGCTTGTGGGCACATTACATTGCATTTAACTATTTATTTTCAAAGAGTAATAGATTTACAGGAAGCCGAAAAGATAATTTAGAGAGATGCCTATATCCTTCACACAGTTTCTGCCAATGGCAAAAGCTTACATAATTATAGTACAGAATGAAAACTGGAAAATTAACATTGGTACAATTAAGATTTTGCCAGTTTTACATGCATTTCTGTGTGTGTGTGTGTGTGTGTGTGTGTGTGTGTGTGTGTATTTAGTTCTACGCAATTTTAGCTCCTGTGTCAATTGGTGGAATCACTGAGTCAAGGAATAGGACTGCCTTATCAACACAGGAGTCCCCTTTGTGCTACCCCTTTGCAGCCACACCCACTTCCCTTCTCCTTCACCATCCCAAAACTTGCATCATTAATCATCTTCCATCTCTATCATTGTTAGTTTAAGAATGTTCCAGGAAGGGAGTCATACAGAATATAACTTTCTGATATCGGATTTTTTAATTCAGCATAATGTCCTGGAGAGCCACCTAGTTGTGTAGAGTGATAATTTGCTCTTGCTTATTGCTGAGTTGTATTCCACTACATGGATGCGGAGCATCCAAATCTGAACCAAGAACAACCCAAATCAACAACTTCAATGAACAAATGTCTAAATTCCTTCAGACATTTATTCATTGAAGTTGTTGATTTGGGTTGTTCTTGGTTCAGATTTTTGTTTGATGTAAGTTTTCATTTCTCTGGGCTATATGACCAGGAATGTAACTGATAGGTGGCATCGTATGCACATGCGTAGCTTTTTAAGAGTGTCGGCCGGGTGCGGTGGCTCAAGCCTGTAATCCCTGCACTTTGGGAGGCCGAGGCGGGTGGATCACAAGGTCAAGAGATCGAGACCATCCTGGTCAACATGGTGAAACCCCGTCTCTACCAAAAATAAAAAAATTTAGCTGGGCATGGTGGTGCGTGCCTATAATCCCAGCTACTTAGGAGGCTGAGGCAGGAGAATTGCCTGAACCCAGGAGGCGGAGGTTGTGGTGAGCCGAGATCGCGCCATTGCACTCCAGCCTGGGTAACGTGAGTGAAACTCTGTCTCAAAAAAAAAAAAAAAAAAAAAAGAGTGTCAAATGATTTTCCAGAGTTTTTGTACCATTGGCATTGCCTAGGCAACATATAAGGGATCCAGTTTCTCTGTATGCTTGATAGTACTTGGTATTGTTACTTTTTTATTACTTTTTTTAGCACTTCTGGTAGGTATGTAATTAGATCTCATTGTGATCCTAATTTGCATTTCCTTAATGGGATTATTTGCCATCTATATATCCTCTGGTAAATGGTCTGTCTTTTGCCCATTTTCTAATTGAATTATTTGTATTTACTGTTGACTTTTGATCATTCTTTCTATGCATCTTTCATTCAGGTGTGTGGCTTGCAGGCTTCTAAATATTCTCTCCCAGTATGTATCTCATATTTTTTTCCCGTTCTCTTAACGTGGCCATTTGCAGAGCAAAAGTTTTAAATTTTGATGAAGTTTAATTTCTCAAAATTTTCATTTATGGATCATGTTTTTACTGTAACATATAAAAATATTTTTTCCCTGGTCCTTTCCTTGAGTCTAGAGCAATCCAGCTTTTCTTGTTTTTTTTTTTTTTTTTGATCTGTGTTTGTTGACATTTATGTTTTGCACGCTTCTCCAGTGTCTTATTCGAGATATAAAGGAGACAAAAGAGAAACCCAGGGCACTTGCCACTGTGCTGTTTCTAAGGCCCAGGTCCCCTAGCTCATTGCATTCTTCCTTCCACCATTCATCAACATATGTTTATTTTATATAGGAAGTATGGGATTGTTAGCCACTCTTAGTGGGGCTTTTAGGGAAAAATTTGTCTGTTTCATCTTGTCTGGAAACAGAAGTCGGTCCATAGCATTTTCATTCTGCTGTTTTGTCCACATAGTTTTCATTCTGGGAATCCTTTGATAACAGTTTATGAATATAAATATTTAAAACAAATTTTATCAGTATTGGGTTTTTGTGAATAAAGTATTTTCTGTAGCAAATCCAGTTAAATCCATTTCAAATGAAAATAGAAACACTTGAAATATTTAATTGCCATATAGAAAGTTGGTCAAGGAACTATTTTACCAAAACAATTTTCATCAAGATCCATTTCCCCAAGTAAGTTTTGTAGTTAAGTTTTGATTCGTTGATCAGTATTTTGTCTACATACCACTTATCAAATTTAGCCTGGCCAATTTTATACTTTCTATTGTGGTCATAGTAGTTTTTGACTCTAATATTTTCTAGATCAGTTTTTACAGATCCGAAAGTGTCAAGAAATTCTGATTCTTCTGATAGCTTTATAGCAAGCATTTTAACAATTGTTGCTTTTATTTTGTACTGATTTGATTCTGCCACAATAAATTATTATGAAGGGAGAATCACATATTGGTTTCTCGTGTTTATTTCTTAGCAAATCCTTAAGAAAAAACTTTTCCCCTGTATTTTCCAAGATGGCTGCATTGTTTAGGACTGAACAGCCTTTCTCTCAGGATGTACATAAAAAGAAACCAAACCTGTATTAACAACCTTCCCTAGAACTCCTGGGCACCCTCTGGAAAGTCTACCCAGGTCTGAGTGTGGGAGGGGCTGAGGGCTCAAGGAGAAGCCAGCTGCAAAAATGCTGCTGCCAGTGCCTGAGCGCAAGGAGGCAGTGAAGGCAGGAGAGGGCTGGTCGGAAAGTCAGTGGGGAAGGAGCTACCCGTGGTGGCCACAGCGAAGGAGTCCGGGGAAAGAAGTGAGCAGACACACCGAGGGGCCAGCATAATGGACACTCTTTTGATAACATGAGGACATCCAAGTTCATACAGTCACTTTTCCTTAACCCCCCCCTCCTCCCCCGAGCATCTCAGTGAGCTTCACAGGAGCCTTCCACTTTGCCACACCTGTCCTTGTCCCATGGCACTGTCTGGGGTGTGCCGCTTACTTCCTTCTCATCCTGACAATGCCTTCAATCAGCAGTGACATGGCAGCTTCAGGAGGAACAGACTGTGAAGGCAGAGCCAGGTGCTTCTCTGAGCTCCCGTCTTCCCTGGGCTCCCGTCATCCCTGGGCTCCCGTCATCCCTGGCTCCCTCAGGGATGGAGGTTTCTATCCACCTGCAATGTTGCCTCCTAGGGATGGTCAGCAGAGCTGCTGGGACTCCTCTGGAGTCAGGCTGGGTTGCGGTGTCTCTTTCGGGATGACTGGGGCCGAGGGAGACAAGAGCATCCTGCGGAACAAAGAGGACAGACACAGCCAGCAGCACCCGGGTTCCCGGGGGCACCCCTGGAAACCTCCCTCACCAAAGCAGCAGCACCTATGACCCTGCTTTTTAGGCGGCTGGGTCAGGAGCATACCCAACCAAGTCCCCAGACCAGAGGCTTCTGCCACCCTCTGCCTAAAGCCTTCCCTGGTCAGCGTCCAAGTCTACTGATCCGTCTGAGACTTCTCAGGGCAGCGCCCTTCTGCTCTGGCCTGCAGCCTCCCAGCTTCAGTGATTCGCCCCTTTCTCACTGGGTTTTCTCTTCCTTCCAGGCCTTTTTCCTGTGACCTCACCTGTTTCACTCTTTTCCCTCTGCCAGTGGAGAGTCCCCAGACAGAAATCTGGATCTGTTGCAGCCATAGCTCAGCAGCCCGGGTGGTTCCCCATTGCCCAGGAAGGAACTCAGAGGATGAGGTTCAAACTGCTAAGACTGACTAAGGTCACCCAAAGGTCCCCAGATGTCCAGCTTCTTGGAGTCTCCCTTTTGCTTTAAGTTTTAAAAAAGAGTCAGGACTGAAATGTTGCATAAAGTCCAGTTTCCTTCCTGAGGGTTTCCAGGGGTCCCGAGGGAGGCTGACATTTCCTGTCCATCTTTCACTCTCCACTGCTGTTCCAGACCTTGAACATGGTCCTTCTCGCTGCTGCAGGTTATGGGCCTGTGCGCAGCCCCTAAATGCACACAAGCATTAGGATGCAGCATCTAACACATTTGACTGAAGATTTAGGGATGAGATAAAGGAATGGTAATTGTGAAAAAGGAAAAACCAGACTTAACATTATGCATCCGGTTCCAGCATCGTAGGATTCTCTAGCCATCTGTGTCCTTTTCTGGCAAGTCCCATGCCTGGAAGGGACAGATGATGAGGTGGAGGCAGCAATTTGGGACCTTGTGTTGGCAGAGTGCATGTGACTGTTTACTGGGGTGACAAGAGACTGACATCAGGGTGGAGAGACTGGAGAGTGGAAACAGGCTGTGCTGGGAATCCAAACCCTGAGAGCAGGTTCCAGTTGCTAATCTGCATGGCAGCGTGCCTCATTTCTGTTTCTCTAACCTCCATTTCCTTATCTGAGAAATGGGAATAATAACCCCGGCCTTACTGACTTCCTAGAGTTATGAGAATCAAATGAGAAAATACAGGCAGCTGTAAAAATATGAAAGTGGAGGATCTGCATTCACCAATTCCTTAAGGAAATGGGGCCAGAGTTGAAGGGCAGGCCAGACCCCCGTCCATGCAGACTTTACAGTTCAATCCCAAGACCACAATGTGTCTGAAACATTATGAATTTAGGAAATGCCTTTTCAATGTGGTGAAGGAAATAGGAGGGCCCTGGTGGCGGTAAAGCCCAGAAGAGCTGCGGCCGCTTCCGACGAAAAGCAAGCCACCTGAGCTTCCCACGGCCCTGACGCTGGAAACAGCCACAGCGCGGAAGATGGCAACTGCCTGGGCGTTCACAGCCTGGGGCAATTGGAAGACTTCACTAGGACCCAGAAAACCTACTTAACCTGGAGCATGAAGCACGGTTGGGTGGGTGGCCAGGAAGGAATCTCTCCTCGCTCCCTTCTGTCCTGCTGGGGGTCTCACTGTGGATAAATGCACCCAGAAACCTCAGGAGAGGAACTGTAGGGGGGTCAGCGAATCGCATGTTTTCAGGATGACCCCTGGACCTGTGGTTGGTGACATCAGAGACCCACTGGCTGGCTGCAGCAGCCCTGGGCAAAAACAAATACCACCCCACCACAGCCACACCCAGCAGAGCAGCAGGAGGCTGTAGAGCGGGAGCCACAGGCTGTCCCCGAGGGACAGGGACAGGCCCCACAGCCACTGTGTGATCCACAGCCACAGGACCCAGGAGCCTGCCATGGTCCCAAACACCTGAGCTACAAAGTGTGTCTCTGAAGGGAGCCCTTCCTGGAGAGGAGAGGCATGCCTCTTTCCTCGCTCGCCCGGTGTGTTCAAGGTGCCCAGTACCTCTTTTTCCTATGACTCCATGTCAACGAAGAAGGCTGACATGCTGCCAAGGCCCACAGGAACATTCTCCACCAGGTTGAACAGCAGGAAGGCCAACTTGAACCCTGACAACTTCATAAGAGTTTCTTACAGACATGCATCCAGGTTCCAGATAAGGTCTCTTTCCCACTGGGAATGTGTTTTAGCGACCTGCCGAGGACCTGGAGATTGTTTCTTAGAGAGCAGCTCGGGATGTCCTGGGGTGTGTCCTTGTTCCAGCCCAGAAACACCTTGGGTGGGGATGATGATGCCCGCAAGCTACTCATCTGCAGCAGCCTCCTCACATCCTGAGGCTCTGAGCAGAGCCTGCACTGGGCTGTGTCTCTGTGCCGCCATCCCAGCCACTGTCTGCTGCTCCGGGAGATGACAGTGGCAAAGATGAATGCCGGATAAAAATAGCAGGCTCAGGAACAGACTTCATTAAGCATTCGATTGTCTTTGCCCCAAATGATATTCCTGGGAATTTTGCTTCAAATCATTTTGCACTATACTTTAAAGCAAAAACAAAAACAAACCTGAAACTCGTCCCAACCGATGGCTACTGGCAGACGTCCGTGTTTTAATTCTGTATCAAAGGAAAGAGCTTGAATTCTAAATGGGTTTGCAGTTGGCTTTATTTACAAATCAGTTTTAAAATGGGGATGTGTTATTCCCAAATATGAATGAACTGGTTAGAGCCTGAAAAATCGGAAACAAAAACCAAATCGCCTGTGATATTCACTGTATAGTCTGGCATGGTGGTAGCACACGTTGACTTTAAACTCAAGGAAAATGTGCTCCAATTAGGATCAGCCATATGCATGTTTTAGGGCCGTTTTGCTTTTCTTTAAACTCTGCGCCCTTCCCTGCCCGCTTGTTCTCACACCCACTCACGTTCTCATCTCCATATTAAAGTGAGACTTTCAGAAACTGTTCACGGAGAAGTAGCTTTTCTTGTAGAAACCATCATCCTCTTTGTTCTTGTGAAGTTTTGGGTGAGCCTGATTGAAAGGACGGGTGCAAAAATGGCCACCCACATTGTTCTGGAACAGAGAACCCAGAAGTCCCCATGGCTTGTCTCTAAGTCAGCATCCACCCTCGTTTTCCCTCTACTTTTGGAGGGCCTGCCTAGAGGAACCGCTGCATTCTGCTTACGGCACCTCCTCTTCCAAGAGGGCTTCCCTTTCCTCATCCTTTTCTGTCTTTGTGCTTTTGCCCCAGGCTGGCTGTGCACTCTGTCTCCAGCCTGGAGGGCAGGTTCAAAGACTTCCTCTTTCCATTTCACTTAGCAAGAATAATGTCTTAAAAGTTTAACACACATTCGCGCCTCTCCAGAACAATTAAATTCGCTGTTGGCAAAGTGTCCCCCACAAGCTAGAAGGGACCAAGATTCAAGTTAAAATCTATACACTTTTCGTAGCAATTAAATGGGGTAACTGAGAACTAGGTGGGTGTTTTTTCTTTCAAATTGAGAGGGTGTTGACCCCACGGCTGACCTGGGAAGAACTGAGGCCTGGGACCAGGAGCGTCTTGTGATGCACTGCCATTGAGCTTCTTTGAATCTCTGTCTCTTCATCTTTAAGAGAGGCATAGACACACCCATCAGCCCCTCTCTCAAGCCAGTTACAAGGACTGAAAAGGCCTCATCTTTCTCACTGTCCCTATTCTTTACAATATTATTAGAAATGATCTGAAGACAAATGGGAAATTTACTGACGGTCAAAACAACCACCTCTCTCCAACATCTGAACAAAGACCTCGTGCTATCATCACTTCTGCAAGCTTCTTTCTACAGATGGGGAAGCCCCAACTTAACGTCGTAGGATATTTTAGCTTTATCCACAAATGCAAGAGAAGGCCTCAAACCCGGCAGTCATTCATTGGAATTCCCGTAATTCCTCTGCACAGCTGAAGTAATGCCTTCGCTTCTAAAGAGGTGCAGAGTCTGAAGCCCAGAGAGTGTGAGTAGCTCACCCAAGGTCATGCAACCAGTCAGTTGCAGGGGAGGAAGTTATAAGAGGTCAGCCCAGCTCATGTGAGCCTCTCACAGGCAAAAGATTAAAAACCATCATTGAGGCTGGGTGTGGGGCTCCCTGATTGACATGTTACAAGGACGGGTGTGAGGGTCTGAGTCCCATCACCTGTCAGGGAGCAGAATGAGGGTTCTGTCCTCCTCCTTCCTAATTTGTTTTATCCTCACTGTCACCTTCTGGGGACAGCCCGAACTTCCCCAGCACCCTCCCGCCTTCCACCTGGCTTTTAAGACTCTTTCAGTATTTAGGTTGGAGCATCTTCTGCTGTTCAACAACTGGGAATAAGTATGAGCATTCCAAGGGAGTGGTTTCCATGGCAACAACAACCTCATGGAAGGTTTCAGAACTTTTACCTCCTACTCACAGTACTGCAGAAATTCAGAAAGCATAAGGCATAAAGATGAGCGCTAATTATCTGACCTGAATTTGCTGTGGTGGGCAGAAGAAAGAAAAGTGCAATGCATTCTGGCAGGCATTCCTCATTGGCACAGGTTCAAATTACTTTCTGGAAGTGAATCATTGTCAGATTATTATAATTTTCTGTTAGAGGCGGCACCAGGCATCAGAGGTGTCCTGTGGAAGGCTCTGCCTCGTGACTTTGAGGGCGCAGAGTTGTTCTCTGGCACTGCCTTTTGGTCAACTTGGCAGAAATAATGATCATGTTGGTTAGGCTGTCTCTATCCCTCTGTTGTCCCTGGAGTGGCAGAATAGCCCGTGATAATCAGTTAGAATTGAAACATAGATCATTGAAATCCTAAACACTTGGTCTTAGATTTCTGAGTGCTGAGGCTGACGAGGTGGACGGACTTTACCTTATGAGATGAAGAGTCCATTAGTCCACTTCTAGGATAATGGAGTATATATTCCAAATGAGCCTCAGAGTGGCTATGAAAAGCCGCATCAAGAGATGCTCTCTTGTTCAAGATGCTTCTGGAAAACACTACCTATGAAAACAAATTATCTTCTTTCATTACTTTGGGGCCCGTAGGGTGGTCATCTCATGTACCCAGGACCAAAGCCAAGTGCTGTTTCAACATGGCATAGACTGGAAGCTATAGGCACAGACCCTAGAGCCAGAGGACTCCCACAGAGCAGCCTTGGACAAGGTGCCTAACCTAGATTTCCTTACCTGCAAAATGAAGATAATAATATGACCTTCCTAGTAACATTTCAAGAAAATCACATATAAATTTTCATCCTATAATAATGGTAGAAAATCTTGCCTTTTATAAGCATTAATTAAAAATTTGACACAGGCCAAATGCAGTGTCTCAGGCCTGTAATCCCAACACTTTGGGAGGCCAAGGCAGGAGGAATGCTTAAAGACCAGCCTGGGCAACATAGTGAGATCCCATCTCTACAGATAATTTAGAAGTTAGCTGGGCATGGTAGCACGTGCCTGTGACCCCAGCTACTCAAGAGGCCAAGGCGAGAGGATTGTCTGAGCCCAGGAGGCCAAGGCTACAGGGAGATGGTGCCACTGCACTCCAGCCTGGGCAACAAAGTGAGACACTGTTTCAAAAAAGCAAGAGGAAAATTGACAAAGATTGACATAGAGGTCCAAAGAGTAGCATTGCTTTGGTAAAGAAAGAATTGCAGTTTGGCTACTCTGAATCAGTACAGCCCAAAATGTATCCTGTAAGACAAGCACAGGGCAAGTTTCTTACACGAGATTTCTATACAAAGTTGGTTCTGAGGGTAGTTCATTGGCTGGGAAGAAATCCTAAATAGCAAACCCATTCTTATTGGTTAGTTAATTAGGATACTCCCAGCTGAGAGATGTTGAAGGCCAAGGAATACTGACTTCAGTTTTTTTTTCAAGTCTACTTGAACAGTCTGTGGTTTGACCCTTAGCAGGTGTGAGTACACTCCTCCCGCAATCTCTGACTCCACTTTCGGCAACCTTTGCCTTAGTTACTTCATTTTCTTTCACATAAGCCATCTCTTTTAATCTATACTTCTTAGCTTGAAATTTCACATTGGAAATAATTTATCATCAAGAAGTGAATGTGAAGACAGGCCATGATTTCATTTACGTATTTAGACTCCACGCTAAAAAGCTGTAGCATCAGTGACATGCATTCTCACAGGCTATGTTGCCAACATAGTGTATTTACTATAACACGAATTATGACATTATTCATCATAAAAGGGCACTTGTACAAAATAATTTGGGTTAAAATCAGGTGCTTAGAAAGGCAGCAACGTGTCTGCCTTCCCTGAACCTTTCCTCACCAAACTTTTATTATTGCTTGAGGATGTCCATTTGCTGTGGCATTTAAAGGGTCTCCCATTGCTTCCTGGTTCAGTCTTTTCCCGTGAGACATGAGAATCATTGAAGGCATGGATTCTCACTGATTTGTCTTTTATGCCCCTTTCATTTATTCAACAGATATCATTGTCAGACCCAGCATTTGTGCCTTCTCAAATTCTCTTGTCCATACCTCGTGACCCAGGTCCTTGGGCTACTTCCTGACCCTCATTCCCATGGTCATGTGGGTTTTGCAGGCAATGCTGTCCAGCCATCTGGGACAGACACATCCAGTGGATAAGCCTTGAATTTCAGGGTTTGCAATCTGACTTCTTCAAGTGATGAAACCCAGAAGTGAAGAGGTGTTAATTTTACACTGGGGGCCTTTTGACCTATAGGAGAATTAGACAGGGGATGAGAAATGTATGAGTTCATTCTCACACTTCCATAAAGACACTACCTAAGACTGGGTAATTTATAAAGAAAGAAGGTTTAATTGACTCACAGTTCTTTATGGCTGGGAGGCCTCAGGAAACTTACAATCATGGCAGAAGGTGTGAAGAGGAAGCAAGGCATGTCTTACATGGTGGCAGGAAAGAGAGAGAGAGACGAGGAAAGCCCCAGACACTTATAAAACAACCAGATCTTGTCAGAACTCCCTCACTATCACGAAAATGACATGAGAGAAACCACCCCTATGATCCAATCACCTCCCACTAGGTCCCTCCCTTGACGCGTAAGAATTAGAATTTGAGATGGGATTTGGGAGGGAACACAGAGCCCAACCGTATAAGAGAAACAAGCACCTACCCATTGCTGCAGTCAGCGGGTTACTCTATGCACAGCTTTTCCTTTAAGCTGTCAGGTGACATTCTCCTGTCTGGGAGAGTCACCTGTCAAGCTTAGAGTTCACTGAAAGCAGGCCGGGATGTAACACATCACCTTGTTTTTGCTTACCACCTGCCTCTAATTTAATTCTCTCTTCCCTCACTCTGGCTGCCCTGGGATTTCACTTTTCTGTGAAACATTGGCACCCAAGCCTTGCTTCAAAAGTTCTAAGCTAAAACAGGAACATACATATGTTGCAAGAGCTGTAAGCCTTGGGGTAAATGGGTCAACAAGAAAGGCAGGACCTGTGCTCCAGTGAAGCCTACATCTTCAAGGATAGATAACAGACTTTCTTGAGTTAATGCAAGCTGGCATGTATTATAGCTAATGCAAAAAGATAGCTGATTTTAAGTGGCTGAAGAGAAATTATGAGACAAAAGAGAATGTCAGGTTTCTAGTATTTTGACAACTGATTTTCAGCGTCAAGTAATCAAGTTATGTAGTGAGGTGATGGATGGTGCCAAGGAAACCACAGCAGGCTCCTGACTGGTACCCTACAAGGGAGGAGGCTGTATGCCTCACTGCAGCTTCGGGAAGATGCCCTGGGGCCATCCCTCTCCAAATGGGACTTACGGGCAAATTTTTGAGCTAACTCAGAGGTTATTTGGAAAGCTGAGATGGAGCTATCTGTGCCCCTTGCCCAACTCCTATAACATGCACAGACACGCCCAGGCACACACGCAACACAGGCACTTGGTGTCACGTATTCATCCAGTGCTATGGGAGCCCGTCGGTCAATGAACCATGAAGTCATCTGCGTGCCTGCCATCCTTTGTAGAAAGAGTAGCCAGGGAAAGGGGGCTGCATGCTGGAAGGAGCTTCAAGTTCCAGGCCACCCTCAGCCTACTGGGAGCAGAGGGCTTGGATCACCAAGGCATTTATCTGCAGGCACACGAAAGACATGCTCTCGTGGCCTCAGCTAGCTCAGCCAGCTTCTCATCCATCGACGGCATGCAGGAGCACCCCAGGGCCTTCTCACCCAGTACACAACTCAGTATCAGCACCCACAACTACGGAAGCTTGTTTCCAGGGATGCTTGGGTGGGGGTGGAGAGACAGAAAGAGTCATTTCTCCATTGATGACAAACACACAGCTTGAAGTCATTTCAGACCCTGCCCAGCAGTGCCCTTCTGTGAGACTGCAGTCAAAGAGGCCTGCCCCACCCAGAGAAGCCACGAGGCCGCCGAGCTCGCAGGAGCAGCTACTGCTCTACCAATTAGTGAGACTCCGCAGACCCAACAAATCATGAGGTAGAAATGCCTGCATGGGAAGGTCTTAACCTTTTAGGTTGACATTAAATTGGAAGAAACTGCTCGCGTTAGAAATAATTACTGCTGATAATGAATACAATTAAGCATAAAAGAATCTTTATAACTCTGGTACCATTTGTGCACTTAGAAATCGGCTCATATTTTCCCCTTCACAGATGTTACAATAATGGTGTCAACACTTTTATTTCTTTGTCCATAAGCTGAAAATTATGGCTGTTTCATAAATTGCTAACGTGTTCAGGAGATGGAGGCCCAGCTGCAGGGCACATGAGTTCAGACTTCTGCCCCAGCTTCGTGTTTCACAATGACCTCAGTTTCCTGTGCTGAATGGGAACCGATGCGAGTAAGTACTTGTAAAACTGTTTTTGAAGAGTGAAGTTATGAAGAGGTGCTGCGTGTCAAACATCTGCTTCGTCCATTACACTCAACTAGGAGCTGGGAATGTACAGTAGGGGCAAGATACGTCAATAAATTAAAATTCTCCTGTGAGCACACTTTCTAAGTGTGTGCCAATTTGAACCACGAAAAGAAAAAAAAAAAAAAGACACTAAACTATAAAAGAAAAGAAAAGTTGTTTTGCTCACTCTACCAGAGCTGGCTTGGGCAATAGTCACGATAATCTGATTTTCTTTATGTAAGTGATGGCTTTCTTTGTCAAATCATACAGAGCGTTCCGCGGTTGATTTGTGTAATTTAGAGGCTACCTAAAACAAGGAGGGCCTCATTCCTTTGAAATGCCATGTTCATTTTCTGCAATGATATAATCTTTAGAATACTTTGATGATATAATCCTGAAAAGACTAGAAAGATGGAAGAAAATAAATAAAGTGTCATGAAAGCTAAGTGTGTAGGCTACAGATGGCATAAATACTCCAATAGTTATTTATTATCTGGAATTCAATACTGTTAATTATGTTAGGTTACGTCACCGTACATGGAACATGAAGTTTCTCAGAACTGACGTAATGCATTAATGAGAGAACAATATGTAGAAATAGAATGGAGTTTTGAAGTTTTTTAAGTGGGTTGCTGCAGGTTCCTCATCTAAATAAGTGGTTTAGGTAGAAGGCATTCCCCACCGCTTCTCACACACATGCGCAGCCTCCGTGGCCCATCTGAAGCCAGGCATGTCCACGTGGCAGGACGGCAGAGTCAGGAAATTGGAAATGGAATGCTCAGTAATCCTCACAGCCTTTCCCCTTGTCCTGGCGTCTTCCCCTTCACATCATATATCAGAGATGGTGCAGATTGTTTATAACCCCACATCATTCCTGGTACCAGAGGCCAGGTCTCTGTGCTGGGTGGGGTTTGGCCCGGCAATGCGAACCACGTGCAAGGCTGTGTGTGCAGCTAGGAGCAGACAGGGAGTGTGCAGCTTGCAACTGGGGAATTCAGGATGTGCCCTGCAGAATCACACCTAAACTCCCTCTGGGACAGACCAGGTGGCTGGCCCATCTTTGTTAGAGGGTGCAGAGAGGATGAAAGACACAACCGCATCTCCTCGTGGGTGGCACTTGGGGTGCTCCTATCCTAGAGCACCCATCACCCTCAACACACAATCCTGGGAAAAGTAACTATAAATACTTCATGGGCCAAAGACTCTGTATGTTTGCTGAATTGCCCCTAAATAAATAAGCGACCATGGATAAATTATGTCTCTTCACCTCAGTTTCTCTTATGCATAAAATGAATCATGTAATGCTGATAGACAAGAATGGAATTCAATCTTTGCATCCCCTTTTAAAAATTCTGATGCTAATCTGAGATGATAAATTAGAAAGCTTATTCACATTATGCAAAATTATTCAAAACAGATGGTGAAGTCAATTTAAAGGCTACTTTTTTTTTTTCTGTTTCTAAGAACAAATGCTGTTACAGAGATGCAAAAGAGTAGATTTTTACTCTGTTTGCCCTTTGAAATGACCATTCACAACCTCCCTCCAATTACTGTGCCCTCTGATTGGGGTCCTGGGAGCTGGCTTTATGAGTTAGAGGCTGTTTGCACTGTCACCAGACTATGCAGAAAGCCACGTGCCTTTCTAGTTTCTAATTGGCTTGTTAAGCAAAGTGAGCATTCAATAAATATTTGGCTTCAAAGTCATTGTTCTTAACCACTGCACTCAAGTGAGATTTGCTCATTCAGGCAAGCCTGGGTTTGAACTTCAACTCTACCGTTTACTAGCTGGGTGACCTGGTCAAGCAAAGTAGAACATCCCCACGCCTCATATTCTTCATCCCTAAAACAAGGGTAATTGTGCCTAGAGGGCTGCTGGGAGGGCAAATGAGTCAATGCGGAGTTATGAGCCCTGGGCTGGAATGTGGGAGGCACTCTCCAGCAGTACCTATCACTATTACTGCTATTTTTAATATTTGAATGATGAAATAATAAAAGATTTCCTGCCCATTTCCCACTCTATCCTTTATCCACCTACCTTGGTGTAATTATAACCAGTTTGCCACAAATAAAGAGAGATATGAAGCTTACCTGTGAGAGCTGTGCAGTGCTGTGATTTCATCTGAGTCACTGCTATGTGTTATTATTAATTACCCTGAAGTTATTAATATCACGTTCATCTACTGCATCCCATTTAAGCAGTTGTTATTGAAGTTTTGGGGCACAGAGCAAAATCTACAAACACAACACTTCATAAGGAAAGTTGGACGAATGCTTGTGAATTAATAGGGAAGAAAGCGTACAAGAAAGCTGAATCGAGTCGATTTCTTCCAAAGTCAGGAAGGTGCAGAAAAAAACTAGAATAGTCCCAGATGCTCAAAAAGTGACTGGATAATTCCTGATGTTTGCACACATGAAACCAGGTGCCTCTGCTGTGACATTTATTAGAATCCCACACACACATCCAAAGATTCCCATACACAAAATCCGAGTGCCTCCACCACCACAATGAAATACAAGTTGCTGGCAAGGCAGTAGTAATGGGTACTTTTTAATAATACTGTGAAGTTTAAATCTCTAACCATAATCGTGAATTTGCTCATTTTTCCTTTTAGCTTTGACTGGTTTTGTTTATGTATTTTGAAGCTCTGTTATTAAGCTCATACACATTTTTTAAAGTTAGGTCTTCTTGTTGAAGTCACCTCTTTATTATTGTTTAAGGCGTATATTTGTCTCTGGTCATATTCCTCACCCAAATCTACTTTATGTGATACTAAAATAGCCACTCCAACCTCTTTTTAAAAATTAGTGTTTCTTGGTTTATCTTTTTTCATCCTTTTATTTTTAAGTGGTGTATGTCTTATTTGAAGTAGGTTTCTTGCAGATAGGATATTATTAGGTCTGGTTTTTATGTCTAATCTGCTTATAACTGCCATTTACTTGGGGTGCACAAATCATTTATATTTATTGTAATTTCTGACGCGGCTGTGTTTCAATATATTACGTTGTGTTGGTTTTCTGTTTGCCCTACTTGTTCCTCTTTTCTTCATGGCCTCTCTTTTTGGATTAATTGCTTTCATACTTTTACTTTATCATCATAGTTGGCTTATGAGTTATACTACTTTTTTACTTTTTATGATTTCTCTAGAACTTATAATATACATCTTTAACTTCTGAAAGTCATCGTCAAATACTGCTGTACTACTTTAAGTATTATATGCTAACCTTATAACAGTAAACTTCCATCTCCTCTGTCCCCTCCTTTTTGCTTTTGGTGTCATACGTTTTATTCTATGTGTTATAAACCCCCGATATGTCATTACTATTTTTTATTTAAACACTCAAATATTCTTAAAATAAAATCAATTTAAAAATTATTTTATGTTTACCATCATTTTAAAATCTCTGGAGGTTTGCATTTCTTTGCCTACAACCAAATTTCCAATTGGTATCATACTGCTTCTAGCTGAAAAACTTCCTTTAATGCTTTTTGTCATGCAGCTTTGACAATGAAGGAGCTTAGCTTTTGCTTGTATGAAAGAGTCTTTGTTTTACCTTTCTTTTAAAAGATATTTTCTCTGGCTATAAAATTTTCATTTGGCATTTTCCCCAGTGCACTAAAGGTGTCACTCTGTTATTTTCTGGCTTTCAAAGTGCCTGACAGGGATTTTCCTGCACTTCTCATCTCTGTTTCTCTCTATATAATGTTTTCTTTCTGTGACTGTCTTCAGGATTTTCTCCTTGTTGTTTTTCCATGGTTTGAACTGGCATGTGTTAAAGTGTGTGTGTGCACACGTGTGTGTGTGTGTGTGGCTTAATCTACCCTTCTCAAAGTGCTTTGAGCTTGGTTTTGTGGTTGGCTGTCTTTCATTAATTTCAGAAAATGCTTATTATCTCTTCATGTGTTGTTTTTTTTTTTTTTGCTTTTTCCCCTCTTTCCTCCTTCTGGAACTGTATTTGAAAGTATATTAGGCCATTTGATACTGTCTCATCTCCCTTGGGTATTCAGCTCCATATGCCCCACCTCCACTCTTTTCCTGTTTGTTTTTTAGATTGGCTAATTTTAATGTATTTAGCTCCAAATTTACCACTTTGTCTTGCCTTTTCTAGTCTGCTAACATGTCAATTGAAGAAATTCTTTATCTGTGATATTGCATTTTTTATTGCCAGCATTTCCATTTGGCTCTATTTTAGAGTCTCCATCACTTATCTAGGCTTCCCCTCATTTCCTTATGCAAATTGTCCACTTTTCCAACAGATCCTTTAACATATGGTTAGAGTTATTTTGAAGTCCCTCTCTGTTAGTTTTAACAATTGAGTCATCTCTGGTTTCCGTTGACTCTCTTACTCTTGAAGGCTTCTTTTCCCTTTGCTTTTGAGTGTGTGTGTGTGTGTGTGTGTGTGTGTGTGTGTGTGTGTGCATGTGTTTAATAATATTTAATTGCCCGAAGGACATCATGGGTAGAAGTATAGTAGATACTGAGGCAAAGAGTATTTGTACTGTAAAGGGGCATGCTTCTTCCTATGCCAGGTCATCGTTTTGGGATGTTGAGTCAATCTAGGTGTTAGCTGAGTTGCATTTGGGTTTTGTTGTTGCTACAGTTATATTTAGTGTACTACAGACTTAAAATTCCTCCAGGTATGAGCCGCTGCTAGCTTGTCTAGGCTGCCTGAGGGTCTTTTAATGTTTTTGCCTCATCTTGAGCTGTCAACAGACCCTGCATGGATATGCACAGCAGGGGTCTCTCTCTATGATGTGTACTCCCCAGTGCTTGACTACTGTTTCCTGTACTTTGAGCAAGGCTCAGGGTGGGATTAGGAGATAATTTTCAGTTCCCTTGGTCTAGCCACAGCCCTAGGCAAGTCCTGTGTATCTGTAAACGAGGGTGGAGTTTTCTTAGTGTTCTCATCCCTTGATAGTGAACCAAATTTTGCCATAGATGTACAAGGAAGACCTTGGAGGGAGAAAGTTTCTTGTTTCTTTCCCAGGAGCAGACTTCAAACTCTTGTTTGGCGTAGGGAATATTTTCTAGTTCTTCCTTGGGAAGAGGTGGGCTTTGTTTCTACCTATTCTATGGAGAAGATGGATTTTCGTCTGTGGCCTGGGGTTGAAAGGTTTCTTGGCCCTTCCCCAATGGTTTAAGACTTTTCTTTAATGTGAAAGAATATTCTAGAGAGTAGGGTTTTGTGCACCTATGTCAATGAGGGATCCCATAAATCCACTTTCTGCCCCAGCCTTTCTTGTAAGCACCTAGTAGTGGCCGGAGAAAAAGAGCCTATAAATGACTGTGGATGCTCTCTCTCTGTCTGGGGCACCCAGAGAGCTCACGTATGCCTAGTGTTCCATTATTGGAACACAAAGCTTGTGGGAGTTATTTATATCCTACTGCTCGAGGTCATCACTAAGGTCTGATTATTCCACAAAAAAAATGTGCAACCTCAAGCATCCATGAGTTAAAATTCTCGTTGAATCCCATACTCGGCCTTTAAGAGTCTGTTGGAACTTTAGCTTTTTTGTCCATACTTGTTCTCATGGTTTCTGCTTCCTTTCCCCACACCCCACCAAAAACGAAGCCAGGAATGTGTCTTACATCTCTTAGAAGAGGGTTGTCACCATTCAGATTTCAGTTTGCCTTGCTGCCTTATGATCTCAAGAAAATGTAAAATTTATAGTATCCAGCTTTTTTTTCTTATTTTTAAGGTGGGAGCAATATTATTGAGAGGATTTCTGTATCCTAAATGGAAGCCAAGCTCAGAGGCAGAGGAAATTAGTAAAATGATTTCTGAAGCCTTTTCTCAAGCTCGGAAGGGAAAGAATGGCAATGACTTGGTTGAATTCTTGAAGAGAAGCCTTCAGTAGACTTCTGTTTTGTCTTGCCTGTGCTTCTCCAAACCCAGTTTCTTCTTTTCTCTTGTATTCACTAAGCCTTTCCTTCCCTGGGTCCTTTGGAGATGGGAGGATGTTAGTAGAAATGGTGTCCTCAGGCAAATCAACAGCAGTAGAGTGAGGTTTTCAGTAGTTTTTATTTCAAATTAGAAAACTCAAATTCTGTGTTATAAATTTTCTCAACTGCTTTTTTTTTTTTTTTTTTTTTGATGGTGGTACTTGCTTTGTTGACTTGAATGGAACAAATATTTGCCTTGGCTTTAAGACAGAACAGAGCATTGTCATAAAACTTCCTCTATTAATTTACTAAAAGAAATGAAAGGTTTGCTTAACAAACACATGGTGGTTTTCAATGTTGTTATTATCCCAGAAAATAAACGAGTAATAGCATTATGCAATAGTCGTTGGATAATTATTTGCAGATAAACCATATTTCCATCTCTGGAAGACATTATTATACTCAGAAAAAGTTTGGACTATTTGTTCTTACTGTTTGTGTAAGTTTTGTGCTTTCTACATTATTTCACATCAACGAGATGGAAAAACACACAAAGATAGAAATTAAAATTAGAACTTCTACGAGTAGACTGAAAGGAATCCAGGTTCCCTCAAAGATTGGTGAAATAGTCCTACCAGACACCCATGTAGTAAAATTACTAGTCTCATTGTAAAGTGGATTTATCTGTATCCAGCTGGTCTTCTAGCAGTGAGATCTCGTTGGAAATTTCGGAAGTTGGAGGTGGATTCACGTGTGTAGATAAAGGTTGGAATATATACATATTTAAATTTAATAATGAATATTTCAACATTTTAATGGTAAAGGTATTATTGAAGGTATTCAATGCAGATGGGCCAATGGCAACAATGGGATGGGCGGCATTGCCCTGACTGAGCTGAGGTGCTGCAGAGTGCACCAGCCCACCCCAGAGCTGGTTGATAACTTCCTCAAGTCCCTCCTCCCACCCTGGATCTCACCTCATCATCACCTCCTTCAGATGTTTTTCATACTTGGTTCCCCATTCAGATCAGTGACACCTCTGTCCTCCAGGCCCCAACCAGCAGGCTGAGAGGTGTCTCCTGCTTTTATTCACCCTACTCCTCAACAGTGGTGCCAGTGACCAGTCCCTACTGATTCTGCGATCCTCTCCTCTCCAGCCCATGGGGCAGCCTGCCTTTGGATGGGTGTCCTTTCCTGAATGCTCAGACCTTTCCTAACTGCAAAACTGATCACAATGCTTCTTACGGAACTCTTCAGCATTCCCCCTTGATTGCAAGATGAAGTCGATATTCCTTTTTCTGTTATCAGTGGGCCCCGTGACCCAGACCTGAGCACATCCCTTAGCTCTCCCTTGCCCCACGCCCCGCCCCAGCTAGGCCCAGCTGCAGGAGCTCCTCAGACTCGGTCCTGCTGCCTCTGGGCTGCTCTCACTCCTTTAACCTAGATGGAGTAAATGGACTAATGCAATGATCAATCCACATTGAGTAATCTAGGATGCCAGTGGAAATACTAGAATGATTGTGAGGAAGAACTGGGGCCTGGAGAGAGAAATGTGGCATTGGCAGGTGGGTCAAGCATGGCTGAAAGTCTTGAAAAGATTGAGATGGCTCAGGCACATTTCAAAAAGGCAGGAAGCCGAGCAGACGGAGCTAAAGGTGTGAGAGCGGCCCATGCCGGCAGGAATTCCTACCTCCAGGCGTCAGGTCAAGCTTTCCTTCCTCTGGGAAGCCCTCCCTGTTTTCTTCTTTCTCTCTCATCCTGTACCCTTAATCTCTCCTTTGAGTCACCAAATTAATCAGCAAATGCTCACCTTCACCAACAGCCCATAACAATTGATCGAATTTATTGATTTGAGGTCTGTGATCTCAGCCTGGCATGCACACGCCCTTTGCCCCTTTGTCGGGGGTAAGTGAGTAGGGTTGGGGACAGGGCCTGCATCTTATTGCATTTTATGTTCGTACCTTGTTGTAATGCTTCATGCACATGTAAGTCAGAAGGTAAGCCTATTAAATGAATGTAGATTGCCTGAAGAAATGCATTTTTCTGAGATGCTATCTTGTGCTTTTGAGTAGCAGAGGACGGAGAAGTGGCACTTTGCAAGGTCGGGGCTGAGTCCAGAAGCAGATGAGGTATATATAAACTGGTGTAGCTCTTACCCAGCATTGCAGGAGCAGGGTAAAAACTGGTCATTAGGATTTGAGAGTCCTTGGAGTGAAATGTGCTGCTACTGTCCCTAAGCCCTCTTGACCTCATGTACTCTGCTCCCTTCCTTTATGAATAGTGCCTGGGCCGTCTCGGTCTTTTCAAGGCTCTCAGCCACGCTTAACCCACCTGCCAATCTCACCTTTGTCTCTCCAGACCCCAGTTCTTCCTCAGAGTCATTCTAGTCTCTCCAGTGGCTTCCTGGATTACTCAGTGCTGAGTGATCATTGTATTAGTCCGTTCTTACACTCCCATAGAGACATACCTGACACAAGGTAATTTACAAAGAAAAAAGGTTTATTCGGCTCATGGTTCTGCGGGCTGTGCAGGCTTCTGCTTCTGGGAAAGTCTCAGGAAACGTGTATGGTGGCATCTGACGGAGAAGCAAGCGCATCTTCACAGGGCTGGCAGGAGAGAGAGGGAGCAGGGGGGAAGGTGCCACACGTTTCACAATAACCAGATCTCCTGAGACCTCCATGAGAACAGCAAGGGAGAAATCCATTCCCATGATTCAGTCCCCTCCCACCAGGTCCCTCCTCTAACAGTAGGAATTACAATATAACATGAGATTTGAGTGGAGACACAGAACCAAACCATATCAACCACACAGGTGCCTTGACTCAGAACATGCCAAACTGAAGTCATTTTATCTTCTATTCTCCTTCCTCAGATGGTTTCCCCACACTTTTTGCCTGTGGGTGGATGCCATCACCACTGACCTTCTGATATCATCTAGACCTCTCAGACAAAATGGACCCTTGTCTTTGAGACATTCTCTACCATCAACTGATGCCCAAGTTTCGCCCATCACCTGCGAAGCCTCGCGGATCTCTCCCGCCCTTGTTGGCACATTGCAATAGATTCCCAGCAGGCACTCTCGCACCTCCTCCTTCCAACCTTCCTGCAGGACCATGCAACATACATGCAACTCAGGCTCTTGGTTGTGGCCTATGAGGCCCTTCACAGGGGGCCTCGTAGGGTTTGTTTTCCTCTCTTCTGTACAACAGACCCTGAGCTGCAGCCGGAAGGACCCTTTGTTTCCCCTGAGCACAGCTCAAGCTGCCAGGACCTGTTCTCTGCACGTGCTGCAGTGTCTGTGTTCCTGGAACACTTTCCGCTCATTTCTCTGACTTGAAAACTCTGATCTAGCATTTAATATCCTGTCAAAATAGCTCCCTCACCCCGATATCGTCTCTGACTCCCTCCATCCGAGTCAGTGCTTTCCTCCTCTAGCTGCCAGGTAACTTGAGCGAATACCTCTGCTGAGACTTTATCACACAGGATTGCAGTGTCTCTTCTTGGCTCCGGAGGTGCCTGGAGACAGGGAGTGTGTCTTGGTCACCTAGGTGCTCACAATGCCTTGCATACAGCCTGGAAATCACAGGTACTCAAATATCGGAACTCGAGTGTGAACTAGAAAGATCAGAGCCCTGTGGGTTGGCGGCTGCAGAGTGAAAGAGGGGCTGGGGGATAGAAGAGAAAGTGCAAGAACAGATGAGGCTGAATTGCAGTGGTGGTATTTATTTGCTTTTGATACTAAACTTTTGGGAGAAGGGGTGAAAAAGAGAACATGGTCCTTAACTATTTACCTTTTCCTAGTATTCCTCTTCCTGGAAAAGGAGCCAAGACATATTTAGTGGGGTCTAAAATTTCTTGGTAAGGTTTATGATTCTAGCGCAAATCAAAAGGTGTGTGTATGGCACACATTTCTTTTTTTTCCTGGCACATGGCTTAATCGTTACACTCTGTGAGTCCTCAAAGACCCTGGCAGTTCCAACATTCTGTGAGATATTCTCAAGTAAGTCTTTGAAATAGGGAAGTCCAGGACAAGACGTCGCTTTTCAAGGTGTAAAGGAATCCATACAAAAGCGTCCTGCGTCCGCTATGCCTGGACGGCTCCCTACATGCCCGCTGCTGGCTGATAAACTCCATTCATGGCACCAGAATCAGGCGGGGAAGGAAGGCCGAGCCAAGTGGGCCAGGCTGTGGGGCCCAGAATCAAAGTCAGCAGCAGAAGAAAGATCTGAAAAGAATGACATTCCAGCTCATCATTTCTTTTCCTTTCAGGCTTTATGGCACCTTGGAAGAAACAAAAGCTTTACAGAGAAAAGGCTGGCTTGGCAGAGGGGACGGCTCCGTCCTCAACTTACGGTTCCATGTTCTGGTGCTTTGCTTTTTTTAAGCAGACAAAGCACTTAAAGATGCTGTATTGAGACTTCCTCTAGACTTTTCTGTCCTCCTCCATTTCTTTAATAATTATGGAAAAAGGAGCAGTTACAAATGCAATTTGCTGTGCTTGGTGCCCCTTTAGGCCCTCCCTCCCTCCTCCTCCTCCTCCCCCTCCTCCTCCTCCCCCTCTTCCTCCTCCCCCTCCTCCTCCTCCTCCTCCTTCTCTTTCTCTTTCTTTCTCACTCACTCTCTCTCTCTCCACCCACCTTTATCCCTGATGTAATGTCTCTGAGTTTGTCTGGCTCCAGCTGTCCTCTCCTTGAAGCAGAAAGAAAGTGTGTGTGGCGGGGGGAGTGTGGAGGGAGTTGGGGAAGACAATCTCAATGTTATTCATAGGGACACGTTTTGTTCCAGAAGCTTTGTTGAATCCACAATCGTGCAAACCTTCCACTGTTTCTCTCTCTTGGAGGATCAAATTTACAGTTTTCTTCTGGCTTTTCTTCATGGTGAGATATTTGAAATCCACAGGCAGACCCAGCCAACTGGGCAGAAAGTTTAGAATTCTAAAAGACGGAGGAATTAAGTCAGGGACAAGCGTATCTAATTTGCTGAATTACTCAACTTGACCCAAATGGATTTCTGTGCAAACAAAATTCATAAAGAAGCCTTTGAATAATTCTGTTAAATAAAATGCCGGGTTTTTATTTCCCATTTTACGGCATTTTCTGAACACTGTGTATTCCAGTCATATTGAAACATTTTGTTTTCAGGCTCTGTAGAAAGTGCTGATGGTTGAACCTCAAAAGAATTGAAGGGTTAGTTCATAAATGAATAAAAAGCCAGCGGCATTTATCCAAAGTTTGTTTAACTATCCTAACCTCATAGGCCTGTAAAAATTCAGCTGAAAATCATTGAGAAGAGCTTCTCCCATGAGATTCCTTGGCACTTTCTGCTTCCGCTCGGATCAGAAATACCATGAGAGTATTTTTTTTTTCCTTGCAACATTTCAACACTCCTAGTTTCATTTGCAGATGGAGAAGAGCAAAGGCAAAGGAAAAGAAATGGGAGAAAAACATGGTTGAACTTTTCTTAACCCAGAAGCTATTGCAGCTCTTACATGAAATTTCAAGCCGGAACTTCGCTGGGTGAGGCCGACTGCTTATGCCTAGGAAAGCTCCCGGGGACGGGAGTCTCCTCCATGGAGGTTCTGGTAGAAAGTGGCCATTTCAAATGATGTCCAGGAAATCTGACATTGGGCCTCAGGCTCTGGCCTTGGCACCCCATTAATTAGCCTAACTTTCACGGGTGTGACAGAGGCAGAAAATAAATCATGTCTTCCAACAGACCAGTGTTCTGCTGTTCTTGGAATAGCATTTTTCGTGGCAGTTTTGGGGAAGGATATATGTGGGAAGACCCATTGCAAAAATAGCTACAATCCTCAAATCCACAGAGTTGGAAAGAAGATTAGTGGTTGCCTTGGACTGGGGGTGTGGGGATAATCGGAGGGAAATAGGAAGTGGTTGCTAATGGGCATGGAGTTTCTTTCTGGGGTTAAGAAAATATTGTAAAGTTGATTGTGGTGATGGTTGCACAACTCTGTGAATATACCAAAACCCATTAAATTGTACCCTTTAAATGGGGGAATTGTATGGTATGCGAATTATATCCCAATTTAAGCTGTTATATTGGAAAAAAAAATAACCACAATCCTTCAGTCTTTTCTGTATCTGTGCCTTTGCAATGTGACTTTGCAGTTCTTCCCATCTATTTCCCCACCTGTTGACTCTGGATACCTTATGACTTTTCTTGGCCCATGGGGTTTGGCAGAAGTGAACCTGTGCCAGTTTGGAGCCTTCGTTCTTCGGAGGCTTGCATGTTTCTGCTTATTTTTCAGTCTTTACTCTGAAAACTAGCCTGGGCTAGCCTGCCAGAAGATGAGAGGCCTGTGTAGAAAGCTGAGTTTCCCCAGCTAGTCCACCTGTTAGTTGTCTTCAGATTCAGGAGGGAGCCCGGTGAGGATCAGCCCAGCTAAGAGCAGCTGAACCACTTTCTAAACCACAGACACATGAGAAATAAAAGCAAATGATTGCTGTTTTATGCTAAGCACTGGGCCTACTGTTTCTGAAGCAATGGTTGACTGATACATACGGCAATCTCTCTGAGATTCTAGAAGTGTGGGAGGAGAGTGTGTCCACAGATGTGGTTACCCACAAGGCCAATGATTTTGCTCATATTTTCCATCTCTGAACAGAACTTTCCAATGCTTTCATTTTTCCTACTAAACCTTCTTTCCTCTCCCTAGCAGTAGTAGTAAAACTCGAACTTGGTTAGGTAGGAGTCAGCGATCATTATACGTTTGCCTCGTATAGCTTGAGCATTACCCACTATTTCAGGACCTTCTTGAAGACGGTGAGTGGGGAGGAGCACTTGGCCTTCTCTGTTAACCTGAGAAGGGCTGTGAAGCGGCTTCATCTTGTAAGCAGGACCAGCTGTTATTTGTCACACACGTGTCCCACCTCTAGAATCCTGTAATGTCTGATGAGGCTCACTCTTGGATACGGGGGCAGGGAACAAGCTTGCTTAAATATAAGTAGGGTTGAAGATCCCCCCAAGGAAAATGTTTTGCAAAAGGCCCTGGGGAGGCTGGGAGAGTAGAGGAGGAGGCTGCTTCCAAGGGTGCCGTGTCCTGGCAGGAGCAGGGCCTTGGAACAGATGGGGACTGGAAAGCTGGCATGTCCCCAGAGAAACTGGAGAGTGCTTCCCTGGGAGCTAGGGTGTGAGGTGAGCATCTAAGGACTTTCACATTTTTAGCTTTTGTGGGGAGTGAAGTGGAAATGACATGAGCCAAGGTCCAGGAACAGGTAACAGAGGAACACACATATGTATGAGATGTCCCACGTCAACGCTGCCCCACGGGACTTTCTGCCACGGCGTCTGGTTACTGAGTCCTGGGAGTGTGACTGGTATGACTGAGAAACTGAATTTTCAGTGTTATTTGCTTTGAACTAATTTGAACTTAAGATTAAGTGGCCACATACGACCAGTGATTAGCAGGACGGACAGCACAGCTCTATGCAGTGTGTACAGATGCCCACACTTCTACTGTTACAACGAACATTGTAAAGCCATGATTTTTTCAGATAAACACTGGACAACAATTTTGTCATGACAAACTTCCAGATCCTCAACCTCTCAAATTTATTTAATCTGGAAGAGATAAGCCTCCTCCTTTGTAGTGAGAGCCTGCATCCACATGTTCACCAAATATGTATCTTTATTCAATGCCCACTGTGTATAAGGAATTCTGCTTGGCAAAATCAAAGTAAAGCAAGAGAAAACAGTCACGCAGTCTCTTTGACTGAGCTCAGCTGTTCACCCGTTTAGAAAAAAATGCAAGGGTGGCTTTGACAACATTTTGGAATAAAATTATCTGAATTTGAAAAGTACAAATTTGCAACAATGAGTAAATTGTGCATTTAGAGGCGGCTCCTCTTAATTCTATAGTTTGGCAAGTTTGATTTCTATTGTTATTGAAGATGATGTAATTGTGGCTTAATAAGAAAAATTATTAAAGGGTTTATGAGCTTTCATTTGTAAAACCCAGGGAGAAAAGGTCAATAAGGAGTTCCCCCTTCTACAAATCTCTAAAGTATTTGAATTTAAAATGAATCTCATTCTACAAGGAAAAATGTAAAATCAGAATGACAGAAACCACCCTCCCCTCAAAAATAGCGGGGAAAACCTTAATTTATGTTGACTTCATTATTCTCTAGATTAAAAGCAACTTGACATAAAATGAGGACTTTGAGTTCAAACTTTTAAGGAACTCACATATTTGCATCAATTTTTAAAAGGTTTTATAACTAATGAACTTGGATTTCTTTTGGCATGGCATAAAATCCATTTGTACAGTTTTTAATTAAGAATGCAGCCGATGCAATTAAAACTAAGGGTAGGGACTTCATCTGATGTCCTATGAGAACCCCAGTCGAAAAAATTATGGTAATGCTGTGTGTCCTAAAACCTTCTCTGAGTGTCACAAACACACGGAGAGGAATTACCCCTGCTGCACAATGAGGATTTGTTTAAAGTTGATAATTAGGAACATTTAATTTTGATGTGTTAGGACCTTGTTTACCACTAATCTCTCTGGCATTTGCTAGGGGCTTGGTAGCCAGCAGAAGGATCATCTAAAATTGAGTTCAGAAAGTAGTGACTGGGTCAAATTCACAATCCATAATGCAAATACTGCAGTTTCTACATAGACAGGGGAATTCCTAATGTGGATTTTAATATTTAAAGTTACCAGTGCCATTATTGAGAATATTAAGATGCTTTCATGTTGAACTGATTAAAATTACATTTGGAATAATGAATGACATGCGATGTACAAATACCCACTCGCCCTCACTTTTCTTTTTCTTTTTTTTAAAGTACGAAAAGTATAAACAACTGTAATGGAAAGTCTTCCGAGGTTCCGGGGGAGACTGGGAGCCAGGCTGGGAAACCCAGGGCAGCCAAGCCTGTGAGGGGTCTGTGAGGAGCCCGTACCCACCCCTTGCTGGAACGGGCCCCTTACCTTTGAAAGCATTAAAGGGAAGCTGAACTCCCCTGGAAGTTTCTTCCTAATCACTGGAAGACTGAGGACGTCTGCTAAAACCGGTCTTTGTTTCTGGCCAGGGAGACCCCCAGATTGAGTGATTTAGAGCCCTGCTCTTTTCTTTAAGCAGCTAGGGTGACGTTCCTGAGGTGTGGTGTTTGCTATCCCACTGCCAAAGCTGCTTCAGGCCCCTCTCCACACCATCTTAGTTCCATTCTCCCAGGAAAAGGTCACACATGAGGCTGCACGTCTGGCTTTTGTCCTCAGAACACCATGTACTACCTTGCCCAGGCAGCCCTCACAGTGGGGAAGATTAGTCAAGACTCAAGCCTTGGTAAGGAGTCCGGCCCTTATGCAGGCAGCTCAAGTGCCTTCCTTGAGTGCCGTGCAAACAGCTTGCCAACTGCACCCCAGTTCCCCAGGCCATGCACCCTGAAGAGCCTATGGGCTCCTCCCCTGCCATTCCATGCACTGCAGAGCAGTGGGACCCCGGCACAGGGCTGGGTTAGCCTGGAGGGACTCTGGCATAAGAGATAGAAATCCTGCCTGACACTCCTTCAGCCTCTCATTTGCCACCAGAATGACTTTTTTTCCCCATTTTTATTTTAGATTCAAGGGGTACAGGTGCAGGTTTGTTACCTAGGTAGATTGTGTGATGCTGAGGTTTGGGATACAAGTGATCCCATCACGCAGGGACTGAGCGTAGCACCCAGTAGTTAGGTTTTCAGTCCTGAACCCCTCCTTCCCTTCCACCTCCAGGAGTCCCCAGTGTCTATTACTCTCAGGTTGATGTCCGTGAGTAGCTGAAGTTTAGCTCCCACTGACAAGTGAGAACATGTGGTATTTGCTTTCCTGTCCCTGCGCCGATTCACTTAAAACCACAGCCTCCAGCTGCATCTCTGCTACTGCAAAGAACATGATTGCATTCTTTTTACGGCTGCATAGTAGAATCATCTTTTAAGAATTAGTAATAGATTTAATTTTTTTAGAACGGATTTAAGTTTACAGAAAAAGGATCCGAAAATGAGTTCTCTTACACTCCCTCAGCCTCCCCTAACCCCCAAGTTTCCCCTGTTATTAACGTCTTGCATTAGCATAGGGACATACTTTACAACCGGTGAAGTGCTGACCCATTTACTAAAGTACAGAGCTTACTTCTTTGTGTTGTATATCCTGTGGGTTTTGACAAAGGCACAGTAGAAGGTATCCACCATCACAGCATCATCCAGAAAAGTTTCCCAGCCCTAAAAATCCCTTGCACTCCACCTATGTATTCCTTCCTCTTATAAAACCAAAAATGGGATTGTGTTATTCACCCATTTGCAGTCATTAAATTAAAATGACTCCCTGGCACCCTCCCCTACCACACAGGAGCCTATGAATCTGCTCCATTCGTCCTTCATATCACAAAGTTATTAGATAAAGCCCAGACTCCTTAGCTGGGGGCACTAAAAACCTTCATGCTCTGTCTGGGCCCTGCCTCCCTGTCTGGCCCCATCTTTCCAGTTAATGAAGCATCCCACATAAAGGCGTTGGCTTCACACTAGGACACACCTGAGCTGGAGCCCACCTCCTCCACTCTGAAGCTGCCTCGCCTTGAAAGAATTAACCCTGTCAACCACACTAGACAAGACGAACCACACTGGGAAAATATTTGCAACAAAAATAGTAAATATATCCTAATCATATGAATGATTTGTACACATTTCTTTAATTCATTTAGCAAGCATGTCTTAAGTGGACTACTAGGTATCCGGACATAACAGCCTAAGGTTTCAGATGTCCTGCAGCAAGATTGGACCCCTTGCCTCAGAAATTCTACATTCCCATGAATATATGGAAATGAATACACACCACACACACACACACACACACACACACACACACACACTCCGCTTTCCAGAAAAGTCAACAATTTAAGGGCCTACACAGAGAGAACAGAAGTAGAATGTCATCACAGTGACCAGCATGGGTTTTTGTTGTTAAAATATTTGCCAATTTGTAAGCAAGGTAGTGTTTTGTTTTGATTCACATTTATGAGGTTGTATTAGTCTGTTCTCACTCTGCTAATAAAGACTTACCCGAGACTGCATAATTTATAAAGAAAAAGAGCTTTAATGGACTCACAGTTTCACATGGCTAGGGAGTCCTCACAATCATGGTAGAGGGCAAAGGGGAAGCAAGACACATCTTACATGGCGGCAGGCAAGAGAGCGTGTGCAGGGGAACTGCCTTTATAAAACCATCAGATCTCGTGAGACTTACTCACTATCACGAGAACAGTATAGGGAAACTGCCCCCATGATTCAGTTATCTCCACCTGGCTCTGCCCTTGACACATGGGGATTATTACAATTATTACAGGTGAGATTTGAGTGAGGACACAGCCAAACTATATCATAGATTATGAATGATTTACCATGATTATTATCCATCGGTGTTTCTCCCATGAGTTGTCATTCTGTGTGCATAATGCTATCTGCGAATAATGGCCTTTTGATTATTCCTTACATTAAAAAACTCCATTTTATTATCTCCTTGCATCGACTTAGGTCCCAGTACAAAGCTGAAGATCTCAGCGTGTCCTTCCCTTGTAACTACGAAGAAATGTGTATAATATGTGGCCACTGAAGATCATGCTGACTCTGCGTTTGGGGACACACCCTTTCACTAGGTTAGGAAAGTTTCCTTCTATTTCTCCTCAGTTAAGAGCTGTTCAATTGCTTAACATAAGGGGTGATTTTATTCTATGCTTTTCTGAATTCACTGTAATGATCACCTGTAAAATACCCTTTTTCTGTTAATATGTTAATGTGGTATATGACACTTACTGATGTGGTGCCATTTTGGCATTCCTAGAGAAAATCTGAGTTGCATTGATATCCAATTATTTTCTAGGCTTTTATGACTACATAAAATGAGTATCATCTGTTTGCAAAGATTTGAAAATTTTACCTGTAAGACTATCTTTGCCTTTAATGCTGTTTGGGGTATTAAATGCTAACAATTCAATTTATTTAGTAATTATAGGCTTATTCAGAATATTGGTATTTTATTAATAAAATGTTTTTAGTAATATATTGGTAATACTGTCTGGAAACTTGTGCATTTTGTTTGACTTTTCAAAGATACTGACATTAAGTTGTTAAGAATATTTTGGATCTATAATTAAGCCTCTTTTCATTTTCAGTATTCTTATATTGTGCACTTTTTCTATTCTTTTCTTCTCTTGCTTATAGTTGTAGTTTTGTTGCTGTTGTTTTCTATTTAATTTTTTTTTTAAGGAACCACCTTTAGGTCTCTATTTTATATCAGTAGTTTTTGCTCTTAACATCGCTATTCTTTTCTTCTATTTCCTTTTAATTTACTTCAACAGTTTTCTCTTTTAATAAGTGTATTAAAGGCTATAAATTTACCTCCAAGTACAGCTTTAATACATCCTACAAGTATTTGTATACACTAATGTCATGGTTCCTCATTTTAAAAATTTTATAATTTCATTGCTGCATTATGATTTCCTCTTTATGATTTGTTTAGTAATTCTCTTACTTTTCAAAATGTGTTATTATTATTCTTTAATTTAAATGATTGCAGTATCTCCCTGAGGGATTGTTCTCATAATGTAAGGTCTGTTTTCACGTCAACATTTATATTTTCTATATCAATAATACTACAATAATTTTCTTTTAGTTAATGTTTTTCTGATATGTTTTTCCATCTCTTTATCAAAAACATTGTTGATTCGTTTTATTTAGATCTATTTACTAAAAGAAGCATATAGTTTTTGTTGCTGTTGTTAAATACAGATGATTTCCTAATTTTAACATATAAGTTTAATTTATTACTTTTTTGTTGCAATAATGGACACATTTAGAACTTTGAACATCTTACTTACATTCTGGACCCTGTTTATCAAAATATACCTTTGTATCTTTTCTCCTATTTTCTCTGAGGAATTTAACAAGTTTTTCACATCCATTGTTTTGTTTTTCTCTGATGATTTTGAAATTGTAGATTATATTTTTATTTCAGTGGTTACCTTTGGCTATTTAAATTTTGTTAAAAATTATTTTAAATATGTTTTGCAGAATCATTCCATATCTACATCTAACTCCTGGGCAAGACTAGCAATTTAGCACAATTCAACACCCAGTTAACTAACTTCCTGCCTCCCTCTCACCCTTCTTTTTACTGTTGACTCAGGTTGCATTAACTACAAAACACACATAATTAATTATTATCATTGTCAATAATTAAGCAAACTTGCCAACATATTTTATCAATATTTCTTGCACCTACTTCTTCCCTCTGGGTTTGCTTTCATTCTTGCTGAAGTAAGACTTCTAGCAGTTCCTTCAATGAGGGTCTTTGAGTGCTGAATTTTTAACCTTTGTTTATCTGAAAATTTCTTTGATTTTTCTTTCACTCCTGAATCATATCTAGCTGGGTACAGAATTCAAGGTTGACACATGTATTTTTGCGCAGCAGTTTGAGGATAGCCCTCTTTCATATTTAGTCTTCTTTTGTTGCTATTGAGAAGGCTTCTGCCCAATTTTCTTCTCATAGTAAGGTTTATCTCTCAACAGATAAACCTCTCTGGAAACTCTTTAGATAACTTGACATTCCTGATGGTCTGAAGATTTCCTACAGTATATTGTGCTTTTATATCCTGATAGATACTAAAACTGTACTTTAAATTACTCTTTGCCATGTGAAGTAATTGAGGATACTGTAGATTCAGTCCCTGCCCTCCCTGAAGGTGAGCTTAGTCCTGGGCACAAGGCTATGCCAGACTTCCCTTCCCCTTCAGGCTGTGGCTTCCCAGGAGCTTCAGCCATGAAGGGTTAGCAGCAGCAGCTTGGCAGCCTCCTCTCATCAGTGGAACCCCCTTGCAGCCTCGGTTCCCAGCAATAGCCTCTGCAGCCCTCAGAGCCTGGTCAGGCTATCACCAACTGCCTGCCCCCAGCATGGGGATCTTAAGCCTAAACCCATTTGCCCACTTGCTGTTCCAGTTCCCTTGGGTCCAGGGAGGCATGGACTTTGCTTTTCTGTGTGCCCATGTCTTTTTGATATTTCCTCCCTTGTATTTCATCTGTCATTAGTATGTATTTGTAATGGGGGGTGCTGAAATGGTGAAGTTGCAGGGCTCTGGTGCAAAATCACAATTTCTAATGTCTGCAAATATTGTTGTACTTTAATTCTTATTTAGTTAACTATTATTCTCTTAATCTTTTTCATTATCAACACTTATATATTGATTACATTTTATTTAAATGTTTATGTATGCTCCATGATGGTTTCTCACTGGAGATATATTATATCAACAACAACATACGTATATTTTAAGTAACTTTAGCACACTGTCAGGTTTTTACTCAAAAATATACCTGGTGTGAATTGGGTGTGTGGGTGTGAGTACAGGTGTGAGCCCAGGTGTGAGTATGGGTATAGGTGTGGGGTTGATGTAGGTATGCATGTGAGTACAGGTGTGGGCCCAGGTGTGAGTACGGGTATAGGTGTGGGGTGGATGTAGGTATGCATGTGAGTACAGGTGTGGGCACAGGTGTGGACTGGGCTACAGGTATAGGCATGGATACTGGTGAAGATTTAGGTACAGGTGGGCACAGATGTGAGTGTACAAGTGTGGTGCAGGCGTTGGGTGATGTAGATATGGGTGTGGGTACAGGGGTGAGTGTGAGCACAGATGTGGGTGTGGGTGTGGGTCCAGGGGTGAGTGTGAGCACAGGTGTGGGGTGATGTAGTTGTGGGTGTGGGTCCAGGGGTGAGTGTGAGCACAGGTGTGGGGTGGATGCAGGTGTGGGTGTGGGTATGGGGTGAGTGTGAGCACAGATGTGAGGTGGATGTGGGTGTGGGTGTGGGTACAGGGGTGAGTGTGAGCACAGGTGTGGGGCAGATGTAGTTGTGGGTGTGGGTACAGGGGTGAGTGTGAGCACAGGTATGGGGTGGATGTAGGTGTGGGTGTGGGTGCCGGTGTGGGTGTGGGTAGAGGTGTGGGGTGGAGTAGGTGTTAGCGTGGGTACAGATGTGAACACACGTGTGGGATGGATGTAGGTGCGGGTGTGGTGCAAGTGTGAGCACAGGTGTGGGTGTGAGTGTGAGCACAGATATGAGGTCGAGTGCAGGTATGAGTGTGCACACGGGCTTGGGTGCAGGTGGAGGCGTGGACGTTAGAGGAACATGGGTAATCATAAGGGAAGGAGGACACGCTCAGTACATCAGCCATAAGAAATTAGGCATAGCATAGAATTTTCTTAAGTACTTATTTTCTTTAAAGTTTTAATATTTTCTTTAGATCACAAAAATAACACGATTATTATAAAATATTTGAAAGATATAGAAACACATACAGAAAATTAAAAATTATATTTTATTCATTCTTTTGATATCTATATGCTAGTATCCATGACATATTGTTTTACGTTTCATATTCATGCCTAGTGATACATATTTATTGAATTAAAATTTACATTTGAATTTATTTAATAAATGGTAGGATCTGTGTATTTAGTATTTGGTTTTGCTTTTGTCTCAACATGTTATGATCATCTTCCTGTCATTTAATGTTCTTTGAAAAGAACATCTACCCACGTTCATTATCTCATTAGAAGGTGGTTGTCACTTGGCCATCGTCTCAGTGTTGGCTCTTTAGGTCACGTCGTTTGGAGACTCCATATGCTGCACAGAGCATATGTGGGCTCCCTGTGGGCAGCCTGGCCGTCCAGCAGCATCCGTCCTACTTATTCACAGGCTGAGCACCCCTGCGTGAGACACTGGGCAGTGCTGGGTGTCAAGCCTGCAGCAAGGCACAGCCAGCCAGGCCGTGGAGTCCATGGCTGTGGACCAGATGGTAGCCAACAGGTGAGGGCACCGAGGGCTGCAAGATCATATTTAGGAGGAGCCCCAGGAACCAAAGACCGGGTGCCCTTGAGCATGGATGGGGAGCTCGAGCTGGTTGACAGAGCCTGGAGGCCTCACTGCCCACTCCTACAGCTGCTCATCAGCAGAACAGGGAAAAGATGATCAGGAAATGGGAAAGACAAGTGTGGCCCCATCTGTGCCTGTGTGAATGTGTGTGTGCCTGTGTGAATGTGTGTGTGTGCCTGTGTGAATGTGTGTGTGCCTTTGTGAATGTGTGTGTGCCTGTGTGAATGTGTGTGTGTGCCTGTGTGAATGTGTGTGTGTGCCTGTGTGTACATGTGTGAATATGTGTGCATATGTGAATATGTGTTTGCATGTGTGTGCCTGTGTGAATGCACTGTGTGTGTCTGTGTGAATGTGCGTGTGCATGTATGTGCCTGTATAAATCTGTGTGTGTGCCTATGTGAATGTGTGTGTGCTTATCTGTGTCTGAGTATGCCTGTATGCATGTGGGTTTTCCAGGCTGAAAAAGTCACTGGCAAGAAGGAATCAAGGACCAGGAAGGAAGCCACAGAGCCCCCATATGGCTAGGCCTGTGTGGGAAGAAGTGCTCATGGCTCGGGAAAAGCAACACAACATTTATTGGCTCAATGGTGTAAGAGGCTTCTGATGGGAGATTCAGACACAGACCAGGTGACCCTGCAGGACGCTGCAAGGCAAACTGTTACATGCAGAGGAAGGGCATGTCATGGAAGGGTTTAAAGGTGCAGCAAGACAGGCTCTATTCTGCATTTTGAAACCTAATTTGAAGCACTGTGCGGAGGCTGGAAAGAGGGAGGAGGCATGAGGGAGGTCCTGGGAGAGGGAGGTGGGAGGCCCCGGCGGCCTCCAGGTGCTGCATGGGTGGAGAAAGAAGATACTTGGAGGCTCTGGGGAGCCAATTTTCCAGGACGTGTTTGCTTGAGTGGAAGCAGCAGAGAAGGGGGGATGGTGAGGATGGGGAAAGCATCTAAGGGATTATCTGCAGGGGTGGGGTGTGCTGGGACAGACAGGTTCTGGTAGGGGATGATGTCTGTTTGTGACACTTGAGGCTTGAGATTGAGGGAGATACTGAGTAGTGTTGAATTCTATGAGTTCAGAAGAGCAGCCTGGGTTGGGGACAGCTGTGGCTTCTAAGGCCACATGCCCAAGTCTATAGACTGAAGAGTTGAGATGGGGGAAGAGGAAGGAGTTGGTGCTGAGCCCTGAGGAGCCCATGGTGAGGAGGAGCCGCCCAGCAAGGAGGTGTGACCTGGTCACATTCTGCTGGGAGTTCAGCAGCATCAGGCTGAAGGAGTGTGCACCGGCCATCAGGACACAAAGGTTGGCGGTGACCTCAGCAATATCAGCCTCGGAGCAGTGGACATTGGATCAGAGTGGGCCAGAAAGAGTACAAATGCGAAGAGGGGGAGAAAGGGGACAGAAAAGTCTCCTGAAACCTGACTGTGAGGGGCAAAAGAGGAGGTGAGATCAAACTAAGAGTCCCTGGCCTCTGGGTGCTCATTTCCCCCGTGCTAAGCACTCCCTGTTCCCCACAGCTGCAGCCACAGAAGCCACTGCGTGGAACAAGACAGGAGCTGGGAACTCCTGTGTGGCCCAGGCCTCGGGGGCTTCCAGGTGCAGGAGAGGAGAGGTCAACTCCACGAAATCATGTGCACATTGCAAACTCTCATCCCGATCGACTCCAAGGACAGTGACACTGACACCATCCGGCTTGTCCCTCGTTAGTGAAGCAGGAAGGACTGAGTTATAGCAGCTCTTATCCTTCGAGAGCCTGCATACCTCTCGGAGGTAAATCACGGTGGAACCAGGAGGAATTGCTTGCAGGCAGTGAGGCCAGCTGGCAGCTGGCAGTGTGTGCCACCCCTGCTGGACAGCAGCTGGAGGGCAGGGCCCAGGCGTCCCGCTGTGCCTTCGTGCTGGGAGCCCTGAACATGGATACAAAGGAATACAAATTAGTGGCAGAGTGAAAATGATGGGGGCGCAGCACATGCCTGGTGTGAGCAAGACGAGGCTCCTCTGCAGGGGCGGCCGTTTCCCTCACGGGCTTCCTCATGCTGTAGAAATGATGGGAGCACAGGGCCCTGCAGCCAAGAAATAGATGTAAACTGTAAATCAAAGGCATCAAATGTATGAATGGGGAGAAAATGCACTTTGCCTGTAAAATGAGACATCTGTTGGGCTCCATATAATACAATTAACAACTGGAACCAAGCTGGAGGGAAGGACGGTTGGAGCCCCTTTGGGAAAATGCCCCATGTGTACCAGGCTGACCTCATGACGCCTTCAGAAGAAATTCACAGGGTCACTTGAGACCACCAGGAAGGAACAGGCTTGTGCCTGTGGGAGGTGATGTGCAGTGTGCAGAACTGTTCCCTTGCCCGTAATAAATGAGAAAGGGCCAGGGTTAGTTTCTTAAACACAGGAGCAGATCTTTGCTACTCAGTTATCCTCTCTCCATGATGGAATTCTGCCTGGACCCTTTCTCATTTTGCTTTCCAGAGAAACACACCTTACATGTCCTAAATTATTTGTCCTTTCACCAAAGGTTAGCCGCTCTGAGCTGTGGGTCCTTGCCTTCCATCAGGTCAGACCCGGGTCCCCCAGGTGGTCTGCCGTCAGTCCTGTGCCCACACCAGAGGCCAAACCCAGAGCCCACATCACCTTCCCAGTACAGCCCTTGAGTAGAAGGCCCCTAAGTCCATTCAGGGGTCCTTCTTGGAGGTAAGTTCCTACTGCTGTCCTGTGGAAGCCTACTGACTTCAGACTTAGGGCTACTTTTGAGTCAAAGGACCAGACTTCACAAGTAATGCTACAGAGTTAAAGGCAGTTTTATGACAGTCTGGGGAACTTGCCTTCATTTAATTGAAATTGCTATGGTGTGCTTTTAAAAAAAAACACAAACATGCAAACAAATTTAGTTTGTGTATCTGTCTGGGTGTTTTGGGGAATATCTCTAGCAGCGGAAGGAGTTTTGGTGAGCAGCTGCCCCCCAGTCTCCAGTCCCCTTCTCTCCCATCAAACGTCCTACTGACCCCCTCACACAGTGAGCCAGAAGCTAGCGTTTCTGGTGCGTTTCTGACTTTTCATCTTCCAGTCTCCTTGAGAGCCTTTTGTAATGTTTGCACACACTTGTGTATTCCTGACCTAACCAGGGGCCCATATCAGGGTGGCGTACAAACATGTGGACATAGAAGTGTGATAAACACAGAGGAAATCTTCATTATTTTTTATAATCTTCACCTTTTATCATTGGAGCTTGAAGCAATTGTAGGTTGGCATAATTGGCTGACAATATTTTAAATGTCCTTTAGTTTCATGATGTGGTTCCTTGAATTTCTATTGTGCCTGACCATCAACAGACATTTCTTCCACTCCCCAAAATTTAGAGCAGGTTATGTTCCTTCCCTCTTCCCATCAGCGAGCTAACCTTTCCTCTTGGCTTCAACAATTCCTTGCTGGAGCCTCAAAAATCTCTTCTTCCAAGCTCTGGATTCTGCCCTTTGATGATCAGCTAGATATACCCAGCGGAGGGCGCTGTGGACCTCACTTGCATCTGCTCGAATGCCAAGCTAGACTTGTGCTTCCCACCCCATAGCTACCCCTCCTCTTCTGCACATGTCTTGGTTCTTGGCACTATTTTCGGCCTCGTTCCTGCCTCAGAAGCTTGGGGGACACTCTAGCCTCCATCTTCTTTTCACTCTATTTTATTGGTAAACAAATATCCACTTGGATAGTACCCTCTAGGTAGGTCATTTATCCAAACGTTGGGCCCCTCACCCCTCCTTCATAACCCCGCTCCCTTGGTTAGAACCATCATGCACCCATTCCCCAAGTTAGGAGCCTGAGACGCATTCCTGACCTCTATCCGTCCTTATGTCCCAACTTCAGTTACCTCCACATCTACTTCCAAAACTACAGCTACCAACAGCACGGCACTGGCCCTGCCTGACCCCTGCGGGATCCCTGAAATGTTCTCCTTGTTCCCACCCTTGTCACCCTTAAAGGTCCCCTCCATATGGCTGCCAGGTACCTGGCTGAAATAAGTCCTGACATGCCATAGCTTTCTTTGAAATCTTTTAACGATGCCTGACTTACTGCCTTTCCCAATCTGCCATGTGGCTGCCTCTCCATCCTCACCTCTTGCCGCACACTGCCTCAACACCCAACAGCCCCTAGGGACCTGAACAAACCATGCCATCCTCCCTGCTGCCTCCTAGGCTGGAAATATATTTGTTACGCACCCCTTCTGGCTAACTCCCAGTCATTATTTACTGCAGTTACAATGCCACCCGGATACCCAGCCTGCCCTCTGTGACCCGTGTGGTCCCTGCCTCAATCATGTCACCTACTGTGTGGGATCGTGGCTGTTTCTTCATATTCCTGTCTCCCCAGTGGTATTGGGAAACACTTGTGAACAACTTCTCAATAATTTCAGTATATCGAGACCCAAAGCAGTGCTTGGCATAGAATGAACATCAATACATATTTATTGGCTAAATGAGTGAATACAGGACATTTTCCAGACATGGTTCAATCCAGACACCTTGCCATGGGGACAAAGCCACATCGAGTTGATCTTTGCTAACATTTTCGGCTCATCGTACACAGCTCTCCCGTGGTTAGCCTGCCCTGCCAGCCACGGAATGGTCACTCCTCCTGCATTTTCTCCCTCAGTAATCTCATCCACATTCTTGGCTTCCATTTCCACCTATTTTTGGATGAATCTCAAAGGTGTATCTCTAGCCTACACTTCTCCTCTGAGCTCCACATCTGTTCTAGCCAGCTGCCCGTCTCACGTTCTCACTGCGCCTACAAGTCACTGTGCCTCACCCCTGAACTGTCCCTCTTGCGGGCTCCCGTTCTCGGTAAGTGGTAGCACCATCTGTTCCAGGGAGCAAGGAGAAGCAAGAGCCATTCTGGGCACCCTCCTCCCAATCCCCCCTCACCCATTTCCAATCCATCACAACTCGGGAAGAATTCGCCTTTCATGTATTCATCCAACAAATATTTATTAGACACCAATTATGTGCTGGGCTCTTCTGTGGGCCTTGGGACTTCAATGAAGAACAAGACAAGCACGCTCCCGGATCCCCTGGAGTTCATGTGAGGGAGAAAACAGACAGCAAATATGTAATAACTAGGCAGCGACACACACTGCGAATACAGCAAAACATGGTGTATTAAAAACTCTTAATCACCCCCCAAATATCCCTGCTCCTTGTACTCTTTAGATGTCTCTTCCCAGCCTCCTCACTTCTGGGGGTGGTACCAGGCCCCGGTCCTGCTGGCTGAGCCCTGCTGGGGGTCGAGAGATGTGTGCTGGACAGCACCACCCAGTCCTTCAGTTGCTTCTGTTTTTCTTCTTGGAATGTAAACAAGAGGCAAAAAGTGGAGCAGCCTCAGGTGGTTGTGACCCACAGGATGAAGACCGACCCACAGGATGGAGCCCTGGCCAGAAGGGTGTTGTGAGATTCTAGAGGCACTGTCCCCATCCTGCACCACAGCTTCCACCCTTCTTGTCTGATGAGAAAAAACATGCCCCCACCTGCTTTGGTGAAGCCTCTATAATGAGGCCCATGTCACCAAATGCCACCCCCAGTGTGGCTGGCAGAGGACCTCCTCCTTCGCCAGAAAATCCATCTCCATATTTCCTACCACATGCGCCCCATGGGCCCTGGAGTGTCCTCCTGGCTGGTGACCAGCATCCATGCTGGCCTCTTGCGGTCTCTCTGCCACACTGCAGTAAGGTGGAGCTTCAGCCACCAGCCTTCCAGCCTCACCTTGCTCTGCTCTTTCTTTCCGCCTCCTTGGCGTCTTCCCAGCCCTGGTACTTGCTGTGTTCCTTAACCTGGTTTGGCTTTTCCTCTCTCTCTCCCTGTTAGATCTTAGCTTCACCTCCAGGTGCCCATGGAAGTCCTTCCTGCTCTCCCTATCAGGGTTAAATCTCCCTAAACTAGTTTCTGGTATAGAATACAATGTCCCACCCAAGCAGAGTCTTTGCACCGGGTGTTTGCATTTGTTTGCGTGACTCCTTGTTCATTTGAGTGCAGGAACTGGTTTTTCTCTCTTAGTATAATCCCAGCACCTGGTGCAATGCCAAGCTCCCAGAATTATTTGTGATATAAATGAACGAATGAGCAAATGCACACATTGGTTCTCCTCCATAGGTTCTTCTCTTTGCAGTTAGTGTCCTTCTCCTTCTGGGGATCTAAAACTCCTCCTTCAAGATTTATGGAATTAATCCACCATGGTGTTTCAACAAATTAAATGAGATAAAGTCAGTACACATTCAGTGCAGGGTCTGACGTAGTAAACCCTTAATATATGTCAGCCATAGATGGCAGCCATTGTTTTCCCCTTGAGTCCATTCTCTCCGGGCAGAATTAGGTGTTTTAGCTCTTGTGTTTCTATAACCCATGATCTCTACACATATTAGTAGACTGTTATATCTCAAGAAGTGTTTCCCCAAACAAACTCCCCCTCCCTCCATGGACCGAGAGCACCTGTAAGAGCTGAAATCATCTTTTGTTTGTGTCTTCCCACATCATCCTTCCCAGCAAATCAAAAATGTTTACAAATGATTGGAGTCAATGAATTTGACTAAAAAGAAACTTGCAGCTGGGAACCACTGGCTAACATATCCCAGGCCCTCCACAGCTGGTGGGAAGCGATGGAGCCAGGCTCCACGCAGCAGCACTGACCCCAGGGCGCTGGTCTTTGTCCAGTTTCTACGATGTAGATCTTTTTAAGGAGTCCAATAACTAATGGATAGCCATTGTAGGTGTTTGCACAAAAATATTTATCTTTGTAAGATCTCCCAGAGAGATAATGAATTTTTTTGTCTCTCGGTGAACTCAATCTTTTGCCATTATATAAAGAATTAAATTACTGGTTTCTCTGAAAACATACCTTTTCCCAATGGTATCCATTCTTCAATTAGGTGCAATCCTTTTAAAGCAACCCCAGCAGGCAGGACAACAGTAGCTGTGAAATCCAAATATACTGTTGTTTCTTTAATTTCTATCCACTTGGTGTGAGCACCTCTCCAGCTAGCAGCATGCAGAGCGGGGGGAGCTAAGGAGGCAGGCCACCTGGTGGAGCAGCCTTCCGTGGCCTGCAGGCGCCATGGAGACTCATGCTGCCATCTTGAGCCCACCTCCGTGTCCCTGCTGACGGTGCCAGTTTGAACAGCTCACTCCTGTTTCCGAATGAGTTCTGACTAAACGCCATCAACCATATGACAGGGTCTAACAAATATCAGCACTCTGCCAGGTTCAATAAACACCCTTTTCAGGGTAATGGTCCTTAATGAGGACACCAGCCATCAGCTAGGTTGGGAACACACTATAATTATTACTGGGCAAAGATGTCTGGAAAGAGACCTGCAAGAATAAGGATTGGAACAACGTGGGGGAGGGGAGCTCATAAAAAAAATCGCCTTAGCTCTAAACTTTGTGCTGGTGGGAGAAAGAGAAGAATAAATAACTCAAGTTTTAGAGATTGTTTTCAAAACAATGTCAACAATTTATCTAGGTATCTAGGGGTTAAATAGTCACTCATGTAATCTGTGCCAAATGTCATGTATTTATAATTAAGTCAATGAGGAAATCAGAACCTTGCTTGATGGGGCACTGGGCTAAATTGGATCTATTACATGGAGCAAGGAACACCTTCCATCAAAATAATCCTTTAGGGTCTGCCGTGAATGTCATGGATGCTTCCATCATAGCAGCTGAGACAGCCTTTGCCCCCAAGGAGCTCAATCTATTATGGCTGTGTTTGTGTGTAGCTCAAATCCCCAATTATAAGATGGAAGTATGAAACGCCACCTTAGAGATACAGAGAGGTGTTCTATCCGAGCTCCCAGCGGGGCAAGATCGCTTTTGGACGGGAGGGGTAGCAACGGTTCCTGGGAGGAGGTTACATTTCATTTCATTTATTTGTTGAGCGCTAATCTGTGGAGCACATGTTCTGCGCGGGCGCCGTGCTGGCCCTTGGGATTCAGGAGTGACAGCGACAGGGCCCTGCCCAGACGACAGGAAAGTGGAGTATGGAAAACTTAATAGGTAGGTCCAGAAGATGGCAAGGATTTTGACAGGCACGTGAAGGCAGGGAAGAGCACTCTATCAACTGACACAGTAGGAATGACTGAGACGGGCATGGCACGGACACCCAGGAGACGGTCAGCATTAGGAGCTTTTAACCCATCGCCTATGCTGTGTACCAAGCTCTGTGCCAGGCGCCTGGCACACTCCGCCTCCACCAGTGCTCACAGTAATCCCTCTAGCCGGGGACTATTTTTATCACAGTTTTACAGAGACTGATGTGGACAATTAGATAATCTAAGCAACTCTTTCAAATCCAGTAAAGGGCAGATGGGTGATTCATGCTCAGGTCTTTCAGGCTGAACTTAATCACGGTGCTCTTCTACCGTACAAGTCGCCTAGAACACAGAGTATATGGAAAGAAGGACCATCGGCTGGGTGAGACACACTCTGGGCTACGGAAGGCCTTGAGTGCCAGCTTAGGAAACAGTCCTCTATATTCATGCATTGAGGTCTCATTAGAGGAGTGACATGTGTGGTAGAAACATTAATCAGGCAAAATTATACAATGGTGCTGGATTGTGGAGAGGGCTTGGGAATGGAGTCAGGAAGGGAGGCAAGGACCACAGGGAAGGCGGATTAGGAACGCTGACGGTGATCCCAGATTAGAGGCTACAGTTGCCTGGGGAAATTGGAAGGAAGATCTGGATGTACGGGGATGGTGAGGATAATTCAGAAGACATCACCTGAGATCTTCCCCTTTTCCAGAGTTAAATCCCAAGCTGCCTCTCGGGTTAAGAGAGTGAATTGGTCCTCTGGGGAAAGGAGTGCTCTCTTTCTTCACTTGCCTGCAAGTAGATTAAGAGGCTGTTTTTAATTCAAACTTTTAAGGGCCAGATAAAATGAAAATTAAAAAAACAAATCTGTGCTCTCCACAGTGGACAGAATGGGTTCGTTTTCAGGAAGAGTTGAAAGCATATCAATTTTGGGGGCTCTCCAAAGTTAAACACACTCTGCCATGGAAGCCCCCAAGGCCTTGCCAGGGGTGCCCTGTGAGTCAGACGCCGACACTGGAGATTTCATAGCCTGACGGTGAGTTTCCCTCTGACTGTGGGGTGAGCCTACAGAAGCTGATGCACAGGGCTCGATGGAGGCTAACCCTGTTTGAGAGATTGTAACCGGCTTCTTCCCGTGCCTGTTTCCAGAACCGTGATTCTCAAACAGAATGGACCCCAGACATTGTGTTTAGGGGTCCATTCTGTTTGGGACCCCTGCTTCTGTGCTTGAATTGTCCACAGTAGAGTATCTGCCTGGCTTCCCTTTCACTTGGTGTGCTTCTGGGCCTCCTTCCAACACAACGCAGGCTCAGGAGACGGCAACTGAGTTTAATATTAATCAAAGCCAATCATAACTAGAAAAATAAGCCTCACACAAAAAAATGTCCTGTAATGTATTCTAAACTCAAATGGAAACCACATACAGGCTCTTCTTTGGGTATCAGTTGAAAGTGAAAAACAGACTTGTCCAACAACCGAATAGTTGCAGGATTTAGGCTGTATGAACTGAGTGAATTTATCTTTTTTTTTTTTTTTGGACATTGGCCAGACTAGTATTTTGGCTATAAAACAATAGTTTTATCTTGATATTTTTTAAACACAGACATTTTTAATTAGAATGAATATCAACAATAAAATTTTGCAGAAGTAAACAGGGATATTAGTCATTGATTGCGACAGCCTTTATAACAGGGGTCACTACGTCGCACAGAAAACAGTTAACGGAGTGGGTCCACTGCAACAGATCAGCCATGGACCTCTGCCATCTACTGAGAGGGGGTGAAGGAGGCTCCCTTTCCAGAAACGTGTTAATTTGACCTTGAAATCAGCGTATTTCCTAAGAGTGTGTGTTGATACTTCTAAAAACAAGGAAGGTTGTCTTTTAAGAGAGTCTCAGCATGGTGCCTCACAAGAAATTGGTTTTTGACAAAATGTTTCCACCGAGCTTGTCGATGCTATGAAATCTTCAACATATTGATTTTTTTTAGTGAGCTGATTTTTATTGATGACATGTCAATTTTCAACTTTTTCTTTTACTGGAGATTCTGCAGATGATTTTAATTATAGTAACTCTGGGAAATTAACTTTCTTTCATTCTTCTACAGGAAGACTTATCCTATGGAGGAAATCTTGCTATTTCTGTTAATTATTTTTGACATCACACTGATTATTACTATTTTTCACTGCATTAAAGTGCAAAATAAACTTCTGCCAGAAAGGAATTAAATTAATGTAAACGGAGATAGTAGGCGCACTATTATGCCCTAAATTGCTACAGAAATCAGATAGAAAGAAAAATGTTTAGCTAAATCAAGGAAAAAAGATTTAATTATCAAGACTTTTTAAAAAGATGATGATGTGCTCAGTATGGCACCTAAAAGACGGAGATTGATTTCTCTCTGAAGCAGACAACCAGTACTAAACACGAGGAGCAATTAAAAAATGGTGGTCTTTTATAAATTACTCCCAGAAGAAATCTTGGAAATCTTTCATTTTAGTCATTTCGGTCCAGTGAACCATGAAGCCATTATGAAGGAACAAAAATACTAGGGAGAAAATTGAAATACAACAGTAATTAACAATATGAATATATCAAAATAAAAATGAATTGGAAAGATAATGGTCATCACATCTTCAACAAAAGTGAAAACGTTAAAACATTCCCAAAATCAAATCTAAAACTGAAAGACACTCGAGGCAAACATAGATTAAATCTGGCACTGTTTCGGAGATTGAAATTGGAGGACTCCGGGTAGTATTTCTCTAAATGCATAATGAAAGTGTCTTCAAAGGTTTACTTTTCTTATTTTTAAAAATTATTCTTATTTTTTTCAAAAGGACTTTAACTAGCATTAAGGCACATTTTCTATTTACTTTAGAATCATAGTTAATAACGCCCATCTTAGATTTCACTTTTTACTTCCATATGCTAAATGCCAACAAAGAATAATAGAGAAAAACCATGAGAAACGTGCCCCTATCACAAACACAGATTTCCCTATGGGTTCTCTAATACTTTACAGACAAATGTTAAAGATTTATTGCACATGAACATCAAACATGGTTTTACTACAGTTCTCATTTGGATCAAATTGACACATTTTACATTCATTTTAGCCTAATGAGATTCTTTCGCTACACATTATATTCCAAGTGACCCTGTACATTAAATTTGTGGAATGGAACAAACCCATTGATATAACAAAGCCCTATACTTACTGGTTTCCTAATTTACAAAAGAGAGAAAACAGTTTAGCAAAATCATAAATCTTGAACAAATGAATATATTAATCAGTACTCAACAGAGAATACATATACTATGTAGATAGGTCGTGTTATGCATGAGGTTCAAATGCTGCATTGATAGCTAAACTCTTCTCGACTTGGATTATAATCTGAATATTCAACAGTTCAGGCATATTTCATAATTCAAATCGAGGGACTTAGTCAAGACAAAGTTATAATCATAACAAGAATGGAAAATTAGATTTGCAATTCATTTTTAAATCGTTGCTAACGGGCTGCCGAGATTCAATATTTACTTTTGTGCACAATTACTTCTTCTTAAAAATCAGTCTTATAAAACATTCTTGTTGCTTAATCCCGGGGATAAGGAAGGCCAGGGAAGTTTGCAACAAGCAGCTGTAATGCTGTTCCTTGAAGAAGGAGTAGGTGACCTTGAAACGAGGTGAAAGGAAACTAGAAAATGTTAATTAAAATTATTAGTGCTGTTTGAGGTGCTTATCTTGTTTACTGCTAAGGTGTTGCTCCCTTCTGCATAATTAGGGGTAATTTTACTTACTTTCAAGTCTGTAATTTTAAATATCACAAAGTTTTATCTTCCAGCATGAAGTAATTCATTACTGGTTTGTATGTTACTGCTTGATGTTTTAATCAATACGAGCAACTTCCACAAGTCTGCTGTAATTTATCTAGAGGTTTTATATATTTTTATAGTGGCAGATTGTGAGTGGTACATGAATTAAAACCTTTTTTAAAAAATTTTTGCTGGAATTTCAACATTATTCTAGGTTTTTGATGTGGGGAAAGGCTTACTTGATCTGTTCTTTTATATTTACGTGCAAGATTTTACAGGCCAGCAATATGAACAAAATAAGCGTCTCTGAAGTCTATTCCATTTGGAAACAAAGTATTCCTGTTATTTAATCCAAATAAAGTCAAAAGGCATATTTTTATACTCTGTAAACAATGAGTGTATATTGTACATTACTGATTATTTAAATCTAGTCTGTGCTTTTAGCCATTGGTAAAAATTTATATATGGGGCTTAATTTCATGTTAAAATTAATTATCAAAGGGCTTAGTGTTTAGGAAGTGCCCAGATAACACGATCATCTTTGTATGCATAATAATGGTACTTTAAAAATAAATCTTTCTAAGTTTTTCTATAAAATCTTTCATTTTTGAGAAGTTTTTCTCAATGCAAAGCAGAAAAATATCTAGGCTTGATTTTTTTTTTCATTTAGCACAATGTGATTCTTTTTCTTAAGTAAACTGATAAAAGATGTAAAGGTTAATTTTTTGAGTGCAGATCCATAAAAATGGTGATTAGGTTAAGGCACGCTACTAGTTGTGATTTTAATTAAATTATAACAGCAAAATATTTAGTAGTAATATCAATGAACATTGTCAACTGGTTATCTTTTAGCTCAGTGATCTGCCTGAAGATTTGGCTGTTTGGAAACCATCCTAAGAAGTAACAAGTGTCATTTTTAAAGGGGCGTCACCAGTTCCTGAAGGCATCATCCCATCTCTGTGTAGAATAGCCTGATAGTGAAATTCAACGTGGAATATCGTAGAAGAGGTTAGAGTTTAACATTCACTAATGTGAATCAGGCTATATTAATATTACCCCTCCAGGATAAATGAGAATGGGAAGGAATTCATGCCCTCAGCCGGAGCCGGTTTGGGTGGATTATTCCCCCTGGAAAGTGAAGGGTCCCTCGTGGTTCAGTAGCATCAAGGACCCTCCGGAAGAGCCATCTGAACTGGCACAGCACGTCCTAGATTAAGATCCTGCAGGAAGGGTTCCCATGACGCATGCTGAGTAATTAGTAGGCTCTGAATAACCCATCAGACCCACCGGAGGAGCACTTCCAAACGTGCTAAGGAAACAATCATAGCGACTTCACAGGGGACGTGCAGGAAGCCACACAGGTGCAGAGGGAGCTACAGGTCTCAGTATTACATATCTGCACATATGTGCAATACAGGCATGGCCCTAGCCGGGTCCTGGGCAGCACTCATTATTCCCACTTTGTCCATGAAGCTGCCAGCCCCAGGAGGCTCTCTCAAGATCAACCACCAGGTCTTCCTAACCAGAGCCCGACTGCGGACCCTCTATTGCCCACTATCCAAAGAATAGTCGAGATCCCTTCTTCCAAATGTTAACCCTTGTCATGCCAAGGCTTAAAACTCCCCCTGGCTTGCACCCCACTTCCAGCAAAAGCAAACTCCACTCAGCCTCCCCGTTATCTCATTTGGACCCTTGACCCCTCTTGTGCCCCCATACGGCCCTATTTCCTTGGTTCTTTCTACTCCTGAAGCAAGCCTGGCCGTTCCTGCTGCCCGTTTCCCCATCCCACAGAGCACTTGGGCTTCCGTGGACACTCGAGTCTGCAGAGAGGCACCCTCAAAGTCCACATCACATTCCTTGACTTTACAACCATCTCAAAACTCGAGTCTAAGAGACTCTTTGTTGACCTGTTTCTTTCACGAGTATTAGGAAGTGCCCAGATAACATGATCATCCAGCCTTCCCCAGCCATCAGTCCATCCCGGGGGTGCGTTGTCTGTCTTGCTCTGCACTGTAGCCCTGACACCCAGGCTCTCTGAGTCCGTGAATTCAATATGACCCTTCCATACAGGGGAGGCATCTGTGTGTAGCTCCCTGTAGGCGCTGAGGAGCTGGGGTTCTGTCCACCTGAAGCTAACTCCTTCCCAGTCACCCTTTTTCTCTCTTCCAAGATCCTTTCCCATAGCTGCCTGCCAGAGCCTGCAGGGCCAAAGCAAATCTCCCTGGTTTAAGAATATCCTGCCATTCCTCAGTTACGTATCTCATCTGAAGAACTATGTATATCTTTGCCCAGCACAGCTGGCGGTGGGAAGAGCGTCTGGCACATGCCGAGTGCTCACCTCCTGGCCCGTGGCTGAGCCAGCTTTCCATCTGACTGAGCCCACAGAGCTGAAGTCCGTGGTCTGCCTGGGGTAGGGGAGAACAGTGCTGAGCGACCATTGGGAGGAAGGGTTCTGAATGCCTGCCCAGTGGCCGGATGAGTGTGGCCCTCTATGCCCACCCCTGGTGCCCGTGAACCCAAGGTTTTCTTAGCTTTGAGTGCTGGCGGCTGTGAGAGCTCTCAGCTCAGTCAGAGCCGAAGTTCAACAGCTGCCCATACCCAAGAAGGCTGTAAGTCACCATGCCTTCCTGCAGGCCTGCCTGTGGGCCGTTTCTCCATGTCTATTCTCATCTCTCTCCCTTCCTAATGAAGGTGACAAAACTCTACCTACACATCGGTGATTTCATCACTCCTTTTCCAGCAACAGAAGCTGCTTCTTGCTCACCACCAAATGAGAGCTGTGCCCTTGGCGCACAAGATGTCAGGTTCTGATTTGTGTGCTGTCCTTTTCCGCTAACATTGGCCCCATCTCCAAGACCAAATATTGTTCTTGGGACAATATTCATTGTAAGGAAACTTTTGAAGAATGAGTGATTGTCTTTCATGAGCAGATGAATCTCCTACATTCTGTTTGGGAGACTGGGAAATTCTGAGGATTTTAGCTACTCTTAGTAATACTGCTACAAATAACAATAATAATTGGCTGGGTGCAGTGGCTCACGCTTGTAATCCCAGCAATTTGGGAGGCCAAGGTGGGTGGATCACTTGAGCCCAGCAGTTCTAGACCAGCCTGGCCAACAAAGGGGGACCCCATCTCTACAAAAAAAAATACAAAAAATTAGCCAGATATGGTGGTGCTCACCTGTAGTCCCAGATACTGAGGTAGGAAGGTGCCTTGAGTCCAGGAACTCAAAGCTGCAGTGAGCCATGATCATACCACTGCACTCCAGCCTGGGTGACAGGGGGAGACCCTATCTCAAAAAATAATGATAAGGCTGGGCATGGTGGCTTGGTGGCTCATGCCTGTAATTCCAGCACTTTGGGAGGCTGAGGTCTTCAGATCACTTGAGGCCAGAATTTCAAGACCAGCCTGGTCAACATAGTGAAACCCCATCTTTACTAAAAATATAAAAATTAACTGGGCATGGTAGTGAGAGCCTGTAATCCCAGCTACTTGGAAGGCTGAGGCAGAAGAATCACTTGAACCTGGGTGGTGGAGTTTGCAGTGAGCTGAGATTGCACCATTGCACTCCAGCCTGGAAGACAGAGCAAGACTCCATCTCAAATAATAATAATAATAATAATAATTCTGAGAGTAACAGGAATACTCACAATCACAAGAACACAGAGAGATGGTGTTAATTTTATAATAAGCATTTATGCTCAGAGAGCCAATAGACTTGCTGAAAGCCTCACTGTTGGAAGGCACATCCCCCTGACCCCATCCATTTCCTTCCTTCCAGCTCAGGGACTATCTCATCAATTAAAAAGATATCGGTCCATACCAAAAGAAATATTATTAAACAAAAACAAAACCAAAATAACTTAGGTGTGGGGCAGTTTTCTCCTTCCACTTTTCTAAACCTTTTTATCAATTGAACACGTATCAACGTGGTAGCAATGGATGGGACGCGCGAAAGCCCGGCCAGCTTAAACGCAAGTTCATTTTTGAATCTGCGGTATGTTTGCTCAGAGCCAAAGGCCAAGGGGATTTATATGGTTGTTGGAAGTATTTTCCCGGAGGAGTTAAAAAATATTCTGCAATAGCCGGTTTTTTAATAAACTCTGAGATTGATTTGCTTCCAACTCGCTCCCTGCTTATCTTACTGGCTTACTGTTAATAGTCCCCAGGGAACCGAGAGAGATTGGCGAACACGCTGGCTGGAGAAGGCAGAGGGAAGTTTTAGAGGAAGACAGTGATGACCCAGACCTCAAGCCACTGAAAATATTTTTGAGAAGTAATACTTTCTGACCTGGTCTTGTCAGCTTCCTCTTCCCCACCCCCCATGCCCCCTGCTGCTGTCGTCCACAATCACAATATTCTTCAAGAACAAGACAGAAAAATTGTTTTCCTAAAGGAACACTGGCCTCTTTCTCTTCCCAGGGATAGGCTCTGTCAGTGGGAAATTTCTAGAGCAATGGTGGCCTTCTAGAAGACTGCCTCCTGCCCGAGCATTGTCCAGATGGCTCAGAGATGTCCTTGTGTATGAAGATGAGACTCTGGGAAGGAAATTTACAAAGAGACTTTGAGGCCAGGCCTGGTGGTGGGTATCTGCAGTCCCTGCTATTCAGCAGGCTGAGGAAGGAGGGTACCCTGAGCCCATGAGTCGGGGCCACAGTGAGCTGCAATCATGCTTCGGCAATCTAGACTGGGCAACATAGTGGGACTCTGTCTCTTAGAAAAAAAAATTATGAGCCCTTGAATGCCACAGCTGACAACGATCTTGGCATGACCTGAGGACGCCCTTCTTGCTCTGAAGATGGGAAACAGATTAGGAAATAATCCACGGCCATAAACCAGGATGCCCTCCCTCTGAGCCCTTTACAAAGGCACTGGTGGTTTTCCTAGACAATGCTGTCTGTCCTCTGGTTTTGAACACTCTCTCTCAATAATCCAGTGATTCCCAGGCATCTAGACCCATCCCTGCTTCCCCACCCAGCACTGGAATCTCAGGCCCACCTGCTGGACCAGTGTCTCCAGTGGAACGTCTACAAGCCTGGCCAATTCAACCTGCCCTGAGCTTCTTGAGTTTTGTTTCCCTCCCCATAAAAATATTTTCCTTCCTTCACTCTTCTCCCCTCTCTACCTCTTACACTCTGTAAACATCACTACCATTTATGCTGTTGTTGAGGCCTAAAACCCAGGAGGCACCTGTCACGTCTCTCTTTCTGTCTTGCTTCAATTCTGATCCCACAGCGAGTCCTATGCTGACTGTTTGCACGTTTCTACTCCTACTTCCCTTGACCTGATTCCAGCCACTCCATTCTCCTCTGGACGCCTGGAAGAGCTTCTGAAACACACACTTTCTCCTTTAACTCTGAACCCCTTCCTCTCCGAGGCCAGAGTGATCTTAGCATCACATGAAGCACATCACATAAGCTGCTGCTAACACCCCCTCCCCCTTGGCTGTTCCAGCAGTGGCCACTGGACCTTACTCCTCTAGACCGTGGCAGGGGCCGGTTCCTCCTCCTCATCTGTGTCCCAGGCAAATGGTGATTCCCAAGAGGGACCCTCCCTGACCATCTTCCCTCTTGCCCACATGACCTCTGCTTCTCTCCTTAATATCATGCAGAAACCAGCATTCCTGAGTCTAAACCCTGTTTACTTGCAAGAAGACCAAGCCATGGACTGCGTCCTTGCTCTGTCGCCAGCCCGCCCCAGGGCCATGCTCAGTGAGAGTGCGTGTAGTTGCTGTTGGGCAGAGTTGATGTTAAGTCACAACAACGTGGATGTGTTTAACGCCACTGAATCATGTACCTCACGATGGTTCAAATGCTAAATCCTCTGTTCTCTATGTAGAACTTCAATCAAAATAATACATCAATTAAAACCTGTTTGGTTTTTCCTGGGGATCTGCCCTTCTCCAATGCGTCTCTGCCCTGAAGTTCCTATAAGTATCTTTGAAATTCTGGGGGTAGGGGTGGTGAGGGAGGGAATCGAGAGAGTATAAGTCACCCTTATTTGTTTCTCATTACTTAAAAAATTCCAGAAATTGTATGCATTGCAATTTTAGAGAATGCTGCATGGTCCAAAAGGGTGTAGATTAAAGCCGGCAGTTGATCCCTCAGGAAGGCAGGAAGGAGGCCTAGAACTGGCGGACTGGGAATGTCCTGGTCACTGTAATAGTTTGATTCAAGAAACTCCAGCATCTGTTGTTGCTAAGATGATGATGAAATAGTACCTCACTGCAGCTGTGTTGTGTCCTAGACAGAAAATAAAATATTTTCCAAAGGAAAAAAACAGGCAAACAGAGAAACACTGCGAGTTAACATATGGATACATATTCCGTGTAGTCATACATACTTACATTTCAGACCCCTTCGATGTCATTGGGGAATGTACAGAGTTGGTTGCATTGAAATAACTGAGACAAAGTGCTTAACAATAAGCTTCCCAGGCAGGCAGCAGTATGTGCGGTGCCTTACACATGACAGCATCATCTTCTGCATCTTAGGAGAGCGGGAGAATGAGAACAAAGATGTCCTGCCGACGGAGGGAGATGTAATAAGAGATGTGCAGCCTGCAGCTGAGTCCTGCGGCTGGGAGGAGCCTCCTCCTCCTGCCATCTGCTCCTGCCTTCCCCAGCTCGGCTCTGCCCCGAAGTTCCTCTAGGTGTCTTTGAAATTCTGGGCGTACAGAGGGAATCGAGAGCTTATAAGTCACCCTTGTTTGTTTCTTACGTACTTAAAAAATTCTGAGTTGTATGCATTGCAATTTTAGAGAGTTCTACATGGTCCCAGAGGGCGTAAGATTAAAACCGGCAGTTGGTCCTGGGACTAAGTAGCAAAGAGACTTCCTGAAGAAAATTTTTCATGTTCACAGCAGTTTTCCCATTTAGAAACACTGAACGCAGACTTAACACAGCAATCTGCATATACACAGAGTTACAGGTAATGGAGAAAACTGGGAAATTCATGGGTTTCATTAAGAACCACAATGATGACTTCCTTCCCCCACCCCAGACCCATCTGTGGGCCCACAGAGATGGGAACTCGGAAGATCTGAAGCCTATCATCAGCATAAGGTTCTTTCTTTCCAAATCAGGTTAAGGGAGTGGGGGACATCTCCTTAGATGTCTGCTAGAAATACCTTAGGAATGAAACACTCTTTCAGTCATGATTGAGCTTGGAATATACCTGTGCCTGGCACCAGATATGCCTGAAAATTGTTTGTCTTTGCAGAAATTGTTGAAAACCTCTAAAAAGAATGGACTTTGATGCAAATATGAACTCACAGCTCAGTGTGTATTTGTGATGCTCAAATGATTGTCTTTCCTTTAAATTGGATGTAGAAATAATTACATTTTTGTCGTCACATTCTCTTTCTTCTTTTTCCTTTGCCCACTGAGTTCTAAGGTAGGTATTCAGGGCTCTGACAATCTCTGTACCGTCTTTGTCTTTCCATCGTTTGTGGAAGGCCTGGGTGTTTCTGTTTATTCCCCCTCCCCTCTTGAAATACTAGTTGAAATGCCAAGACTTCTGCATGCAAATGTGAGCCCGTAGCTCCCATTGTTTTCACTGAGCTTTGCTGAGAGGATGTGTTGGGAGTTTTCTCTGTGCTAGTTGTCAGATAGGCTTTGCTAATGAAGGGGCTTTTCATTTAGGAAAAAATATCGCTGCAGAAGGAACGAGAAGGGTTAGGATCAAAGGGCAGATGCACTCATTTACAGCATATTTTCATGGGCTGAAACAGCCTCACATGTTCTGTGACATTTGGCCACAATGGAGAGAATTTGGAGAGCCAGTGAGGTCAGGTGGGCGTCTTGGGAGAAAAACACAGAGAAATACTATAAAATATGTGCAGTTAAGCGGAAAAATCAGCATCTGCCAGCTTTTTGTTTTCTTTCTTGTTTTTTGGACTCACAGGAAATTGTGTGTGCACACTTGTGTGTGTGTGTGTGTGTGTGTGTGTGTGTGTCTCCGTGCGTGCCTGTGCCTGGGACTTCAGCTTTGGAAATGAGAGAGAGAGGCAGAGAAGCAGCAGGCTCTTGGGACGCTGAGGTGAGGGACTCGTGCATTTAAACCAAGTGCCTCCTTCACATGTGCAGATGCAGAGAACATAGGCTGTCGCCTCAAGGTGAAAAGTTTTGTGTCTTTTTTTCCCCTTTGAGTTTGTATGCTAAAACAGGGCAGCCCTGCGGTAGATGCCACCAGACAGAGAAGTCACCCTTTCACAGATGCTGCTTCCTGCACGGAGGCTCCAGAAAACACCCTTAGGAGCCACCAAAGGCATGGCATGGGTTGTGAGTAGGGGCTCTGGCCTGCACCGCAGAAAACCTGCATGTGTGGAGCCGGAGCACGCGAGTCTAGACCCCCGAGGGTGTGAGATGTCGCCCGTTTCACTGGGTCTTTGTTTTCTTAATAACATCACCATGCCCGAGTTTACCACTGTGCTCGGCATGAACACTGCAGCGTCCACCCTGCTTTGAGAGCGATTTCCTCCTTCCACTGGCAGCCTGGCTTTCCCAGAAGCCCACGCTGAGACGGAGTTGGGTGGGTGGGGTATTTATTAGGAATCAACCCTTCTAGAAGGACTGAGAGGAGAGGAAACGGCCACTGCTACATGGGACAAAGCCCCCGTCATGGAGGCCTTGAGCGCGGGCCCTGAGGCAGGATTTTTGTGTTGGGCTGCATGGCCAAGCCTTCCTTCCCAGCCCAGCACCACCTGCCGTTGCCTGTGGCCTGCCTGGGCACGGGTGTACCCCAGGCAGGGCTGCTCCTTGCAGCAGAGGCAAACCCTAGGCAGTTGATGCCTGGAACACGGGGTCCTCCCGTGGTCTGGGGGCTTTGGGGGGATCTGAACTAGGCAGTTCCATATCCTTCCGTGGGGCTCAGATCCACTTCATGCCCGGTCAAGGAGCAGCCCCTGCAGAACTCTGCAGGCCTCTCTTCCTGGGGATCACTTAGTTGCAGAAGGGCCGTTGGGCACACTCCAGCCCCCAGCACGCAGTTGCACCGGGGCCACCATCGCTCCCTCCGTGTCCATCCCAGGTCCCCCGTCCTCAGCTAGCACGTCGGGCCCACCACGACCTCATGGTCGGCCCCGTGGTGTGATTGGACTGTCTCCCACGGAGTCAAGCCCCTCGGTCTCCATGCCTTTTTTAGGCAAGTTTGTTGCCCCTGTCCTTTCACCCTCACAGGGGTCAGGGGAGCACCAGGAGGCGCCCATGTGGACACGTCATTTTCCTTCCCAGTTGTGTCACAGCAGCTTGACCTCCTCCTGAGGACCAGGCTCAATCCTTCTGCCAGGATGGTCTCTCTGCCTGCTGGGGTCCAGGTGTGGCCACAGCTTAGAGTTTCATGGGACTCTTACAGAGCCTCTTAGGGAAATTATGTGTTCTTTGGGGACCAGGACCCTAACCCTGCAGAATGCAGAGGTCCTGGGATAAATTATCAGCTGCCCCAGGAGGCCTCTGCCAGTTGACAGTCAGTGGTGCCACTCTTGCCATGGCACAGTCATGAACTCTTCCCGTCAGGACAGAGCACCTTGTAGAGGTTTTGCCTCTGTGCATCCTGCCTTCTAGAAGGGGCACCGTGTCCTTATGGACTGCTATCCCCAGGGGAGCCTCAGCAAAGCCTCGTTCCACCCCTCCACCAGGTGCCGTTCCTGAGTGTGTGGCATGTGGCACCCTCCATGCCTTCTGGGGTTCCGGGCATACTCCTGCAACTCCCTTGCTGAATGGTCAGCCCTGTAACATTATGTGGCATCCCACAATGTTGGGTCAAACACTTCCTCGGCCCTCAGACGGTGCCAGCTGAGGCCCAGTGGACAGGAAAGGCAAACCCATACCCAGAGGATGTGCCTGTTCCGACGGTGACACACACATCTCTAGCCCTTCCACGTGAAGGAACCTGATGAAGTCCACTTTCCACCAATCAACAAGGGAGACTCTTCCAGGCTCCGTTTCTGGCAGATTGGACATTTGGGGGCAGCAGCAGTTAAACCATCCTTGGCAAGAAGAGCTCATGCTCTTGGGCCAGGGAGCCTCTGTCTCTCCCAAGGCGGTCATCCCATCAATGGACCCAGCATGCCACCACGGGGGCAGCCCATGGCAGGTGTTGGCCGATGACAGTTAGTTGCATCACTGTGATCTCTGCCTGACGTAAAGCTTGTTGAATCCAGTTTGAGCAGGAATCCTGATAAGTCAGTTGAGTGAAAATTCCCCACCCTGGGCGTCTGACCATCCTGGATATCTTGTCACTCTGGCCTGGCTTCAAGCAATAATTCTCTCACATCCGTTTTGCCAGGACCCTCTGATCCCTGATATTTCCTTTTGGGAGTTTTCCATTCACTCACTTGCCAACTTTGCTCTTTGGGCAGAAATTCCTGCTTATCCTTGTTGCAGTCAAAGTTGAGTGCAGGCCAGGCGCGGTGGCTCATGCCTGTAATCCCAGCACTTTGGGAGGCAGAGGCAGGCAGATCACTTGAGGTCAGGAGTTTGAAACCAGCCTGGCCAATGTGACAAAACCCCATCTCTATAAATGTAAAAATTAGTCAGGCATGGTGGTGGGTGCCTGTAATCCCAGCTACTTGGGAGGCTTAGGCAGGAGAATCGCTTGAACCCAGGGAGTGGAGGTTGCAGTGAGCTGAGATGGCACCACTGCACTCCAGCCTGGGCGACAGAGTGAGACATCATCCACTCCCACAAAAAAAAAGTTGAGTGCAGTCACTCATCCCCGTGTGCTGTAAGCACATTGTCCCTGTACCCCTCACCATGCCCCATGAATAAAGTTAGCCTTACCATGTGAACAAGTGTTGAGTTAACTTTTTGTCCAACAGTGTCTGTGTCCAAATTTCCCTTTCTCATCAGGACACCAGTACTATTGGATCCGGGCTCACCTTAATGACCTCATTTTAATCTAATCATCTTTTGAAAGACCATATTTCCAAATGCAATCACACTCGGTGGTACTGGGTGTTAGGACCTCAACATGTGAATGTTAGGGAGGTCACAGGTCAGCTCACAGCATCCCTGAAGCCCCATTGAGGTCCCATTGGTTTCTCTCCTGCCTTCTCTGCAGCATGTTGGGGTTCAGACGCTCACTTTCCTTCCTCATTTCTTCACCACCCCCCTCCTCTGAACAGTCTGATGCCTGTCCTCCAGCTCCCAACCCACACTGAGCCAGTCTCTTGCAGGACAAGGCTTTGCAGACAGATCTGGGCACACATTTATTGGCAAACAGTAGCAGTCAGCCAGCTGAGTTCTCTATGCTCCACTGAAAGAACTAGAATTAATGGACAGGCAGAAGAAGAAGAAGGCAGATCTTGGCACGGGGAGGGGAGAAGGCGCTCAGCGTTTTAATAAGCCAGCAACATTGTTAAGGAACACTGGGGGAGCCAGGCTCACCTCACCATCGATGAGCTTCAGCAGGCCCTGGGTCACTGCTTCTTGCTCGGAGAAACTAGATGAAGGTCTTAAAATTGGGTGAGGTGCTGACTTCAAGCACCAAGAGGCAACTCCAGGCCCGGTGAGCTCTTGCCTTTGCCCTCCTTGGCCATCCCTTTCCACGTGGCGCCATGCAGATCTCGCACACCAGGGCTCTCTCTTCTCCTAAATGTTGGCTGCCTTGCAATTTCTGGGTCTACACTCAAGCCTTTGGCTCATTCAACCTCAATTCAAACCGTTGCCTCCTCTGTCAAGGGCAACTCTCCAGGCAACCTCTGCTCCATCATCCTTGCTGCTGCCTGCCCTTGGAATATTCCAGTTACCTTTGATGGAGAATAAAGAACAGGAGGGGTGGCCTGGGATGGCTCCCAGACCCAGCTTTCTCTTTCTAGCCTCTCTGCCAACTGCCTACTCTGGACTCACTTACATTCTCTGCAAATTTTTGAGATAATTTCCTAAATGGTTGTTCTCTCTCCAGTTTCTTATTCTGTTACCAGTCATGGGTATTACTATTTACAATTTCTAATTTTAAATTAAAAAAGCTAATATGTGCACATGTAAAGAAGGTATGTTAACTATGCTGGATTCTGCCCAGCCCTCTCCCAGACACAGCCCCTGCTCACCATTCCTTCAGCAACCTGCCTTCATTCCCTGCTAAAAACGCTCCTGCTGAGACCTTAGCTTCTGACCAAGGCCCTTGAGGTCAATCTGGGGTGCCGTTGTTCATGGGCAGTGCTCCACCCCACGGTCTCTGCCTCTCCACTGCTGCACCCCTCCACCTCTTTGCATCAAGTGGAGGAGCGCAGTGTTTGTGGTGGCTGGCCTGGTCATCCTGGCCCACATCTCCCCCTTTTGCTTGGACCCCCTTCATCGTGTGCTGCAACGCTTTGTGTGAGGGGCTCTTGCCATCCACACTTGCGTCAGGTGGCAATGGCAGCTCTTCTCTTCTGCCTCCAATGATGCCTCACACAAGTAAGTGCCCAGGAAGCGCTTCCTGAGCAAGTGAATGGATGTGTGGAACCTCCTCTACTTGTACAGCCCCTGGCCCACTGTGTTCACACCTTACCGTCATCCCATCCGGTCCCCACTGACTCCTTCAGGTTATGAATAAGAAGTGGAAGCTTGGGTCACGCACATGACACCTAGAGGGACCAGTGCAGATTCCAGCGTGGGCCTGGGCCCTGGTGCTGCGTGCATGGAGGTGGGTCTCTTGCAGCATTAGGATGCAAACTGCTCATGCCCTGACAGCAGCCGGGCAGCTCCTGCTGGGAACTGAGCTGGGTGACATTTTGGGAAGAAAGAAGCAGGAGCCGGAGGCCGAAGCCTTATCACCCGGAGGTCATGGCAGGACATTCACTTCCCTGAGTCCTGAAGCCAGCAGAGCATGTCTAGAAGCTTGTGTGCTCTCTCACACTCAGACCGTGTGGTTGCAGGACCTGGGAGGCTGTGAGTGCAAGAGCTCGAGGTGCGGAGCCTTGGGAACTGGCATCCCCATGGCAGGAAGCAGGAATGGAGGGATGAGGTAAGGTCTAGGCTGATGGCCATGAGGGGAGCCTGAAGGCCCAGGCTGTCAGACACCCAAGCATTGGCCAGGCCGGTGGGCAGGGACAGCCTAGGGACTCCCCCTCCAACCCTCAGCAGCAGGAGGCTGGCATTCACAGGAAGGCCAGGCAGATGCTTCCCATGCTGTGGCTCGTCTGCCCATCACCACACTTCCATGACACACACTGAGGCATGAACAGCCCCGCAGAGCTGGAATCATAGAAAAGGATGGCTTTTCCTGGAGAATAATCATATGGGGGCTAAAATAGGCAAAATCAGGGCACAGGGTAAACTGGCATGTTTCAGGAAATAGCATTTCAGGGCACCGTGCAAAAATCCGGAGAGTTTTATCTTTACAATCCCAACAATCCCTTCATCTCTGCAGTGCTCTTCAGGTTTCAGGTCTTTCCCTGAACGTCTCATTTGAGCTTGCCAGGCCTGAGACTCAGAGCCCGCGTTTCCTCCTGGGGGAGTCTTAGGGCCCGGCTGATGTCAAGGACAGGAAGCACTCATTCACAGTCCCAAGGCAACGAAAGAAAGTGTCAGGGCTGGAACCCTGGCTCTTAGCTGCTCCTCGACAAAATACTTGCTCACACATATCACAGGGTTCCCGGCAAAAGAGGTCACTGTGGAGGGTCGTGAATAAGCTCAGAAGTCACTTTTGTTTTCTACAGGTGGAAAGCTGTGGGTCATAGCTTTCTACTTTCAGATTTTCTATATATCTACTATTATTCTCATTGTGCCTCAAGGTAGATCATTATAATTAAATAATAAAACAAATAGAAACTCTACAGCAGGCCAGCCACTAGGAGGCAGCTTACATATGTTTCTTCTAATCTTGATCATAACTCTGTGATTGAAATGGAAATGATTCCCATTTAACAGGGGAGAAGACTGTTACAGGCTTAAGTCAGTTGCCTCAATTTACATGACTTAACAAATGTCAGAGCTGGAATACAAATTGAGATCTATAACTTAGATGCCTGAGTTTTTTTCTGCTCCAGTGTACTGCTTCTTAAAACCTCTGTGTAACTAATTGAGTATGATTTTCAAATGACATCTTACTATCAACAGCTATAAAATGAGAGGTAAGATGTTTATGAGGGGGGAAAAGATGCTAATTGTTGTAAGAAATTATGTTCAAGCTTGCGTTGGCATTTATTTTTGCTGTTTAAAAATTGCTAAAAGAAAGGCTTTCCTCCCCCAAAATAATACAGAATGCTTTCATATTTCCTTAGGGATACAAAATAGTGTTGTGGTCGCAACTTCAAACTTTAATTTCACTGCAAGAAAGTAACAGTGAACTTGTAAAATTCAGCCAATTACTTAATCGCTTTTTGTTTCAGTCTCCTCATCTGTAGCATAAAGAGAATTATAGTTCCCATCTCACAGGGCCATTGCAGCACTTCAGTGAAATAGCACATGCCATAATGTTTGCATTATTAGCAAATGTGAGAAAAAATTCCCCGTTTTTATTATATAACTTCCTATGCTAAAGAGTTTCTGCTTCAAATACCTAAGAGAGATTTAAGAATTTTGAAATCCTTTAAATAAAGGGCACTACTTCAACCCTCAATTACCTTCCATGAAATTTAGAAATTATTAGCAATATAATTAAAACATCTATTATTTAAAAGTACTTTAAAACAAGGTGGCAATCTGACAGCCCATGTGCTTAATCTAAAACCAGCAAATATTTTGTGTTCATCCCAAAACGTTCTACAATTTTAGGCCTGGCATTTTAAAATTAAGAGCTTTTATCTATAAATGTAGGTTTCTAGTTTATCTCGAAAGCTGGGAAACCCTAGAAACCTTGGCCCACATTCCCACACTGCTGCACTCCTAGGAGGGACCAGGGGCTTGGAGCATGATGGTCTCTGCCCTACAGGGACCAGCCCTGCTTCCTCTCCCACCTCACGCCCCACTGGGCTGCACTAACCTGCCTGCTGTCCCTACATCTGCCCCTTTGGACATTTGAGTGTATGATCCTTGCTCCAAAATCATAAAGCAAGGATCTATGTTTAAATTGGCTTAATACAGCATAATAAAGCATATATGTTTGAATATAGTTTTGTATTATCAGACTGAGAACATGTCACATCAGTAACTAACTCAACTTCCAAAGTGGTTTAGCCCTTTGTCATCCACTGGGTGCACTACATCGGTTTTTTTGAAGTTTGGAAGTCCTGCCTTTGGGATTCTAATTCCTTCCTAATATTCTGGAAAACAGCAGAACTAATGTAGTCTGGGTGGGCAAAGAGGCGAGAAGGGGCTGGTGTGATTGTTCCCGTGTCCCTTCACCGTCTCCTTGCTCCCGCCTCTCTCCCTGGCCCTGGCTTCTTCAGTAGCACCTTGGCAACCCTGTCCAGCCCACAGAACATTCCAGATGGGTCGGTTTTCCTTTTGGTGTCCTTAAGGCTTACCCGCAAATTAGTTATGCTTTCCAAATTGCAGCGGGGAGCCGGTTCTTTACCACTCACCATCATGTCGGCTTTTCCCACACTGTGCTCATTTTTTTTTTTTTTTTTTTTGAGACAGAGTCTCTGTTGCCCCCGCTGGAGTGCAGTGGTGCGGTCTTGGCTCACTGCAACCTCCGCCTCCCGGGTTCAAGCGATTCTTCTGTCTCAGCCTCCTGAGTAGCTGGGACTACAAGCACATGCCACCACACCCCGCTGATTTTTTGTATTTTTAGTAGAGACAGGGTTTCACCATGTTAGCCAGGAAGGCCTCAATCTCCTGACCTCCTGATCTGACCGCCTCGGCCTCCCAAAGTGCTGGGATTACAGGTGTGAGACACCCGCTGGGCTGCTCAGTCATTTTTATACAACCCTTGGGCTCTTCCCTCTCCTCTGGCCGTTCGCCTCCATGGCCTTCTGGGTCCTTGGCCTAGAGCAGAGCTCAGCAAAGAGGGCTGAATACAAGAATGAATGAGCAAGGAAATGATTTTCCTTTCAATTACTCTCGGGGTGGATGAACAAATAATAAAATTTTAAATGACGTGGAAAATGATTTCTTTTCCCAGCAACCCAAGTAAATGCTCTTCATCTACTGGAATTGTGTATTGTTTTACCAAACCATGACTGAGGACTTTCTCTAGTCTGAATTTCTTAACTAGTCCTTGGATGAGACAGACAGAGGAGGTGACAAAGACATGGGCCTTGTCCTCCAGAAGCCACCGTCCGAGGAGGTGGGTATGGAAGGCTAGCATGATCATGTCACTTAACGATGAGAATCTGTTCTGAGGACCGTGTCGTTAGTCTAACAGAAGCAAGGCCCAGCACTTCTGTTAGGCTGGAAATGACACGTTGTGATCTTTGACTTCCAACGTCATGGCAAAAGAGCTGCATCTTGAAGAATGGCAACCAGCCTGGCAAGGGACATTGGTTTATGGTGCTCTCTTGTACCTGGGCAAGAGCAGGGCTGCATCGGAAAGGTAGTGAGCAAGGAGAGCTGGGAGAAAAGTCAGAGTGGGGTTGTGGGCATTTCCCTAAAGCTGCGGTTTTCAAAAGAATGGGAGAAAATCAATGTGAGGGCAATTGCCCCCAACAAAGGACTCTTTTCCTTGCTCAGCTTGTGACAAGTGAGAATAAGAAGACTGTCTTTGCTGACCCTTTGAGCTCCAGAAAAACAGAGGTAGCAGAAGAGAGGATGTTGCCGTGGAAGTGGCCATGGACAGAGGAAGGAAGGCAGGAGGAGAGAACTGGGGTCTCCAGATCAGGGCCAGGAAATGCATGGTTGATGGTAAGCTAGGTATCACTCTGCCGTCACCTCTCTTCCAGGCAGCGGGCACCTTGGCTCCTGGGGCAGCATCCTCGGGAGATGTTAGGCTCCTGTGCTTTCTGAGCCCCTCGCCAGCACCCCGCTTCCCACCTCCCAGTAGGGTTTGTGCTGAAGCCCTGGATAACGAGGGTTCTTAGAGTGGGGGAAGGAAGGTCTGCAGGCTCAGTGGCCTTGGGCCCAGGTGTAAGGTCTTTTAGGTTGACTGACTGCACCATGGACTGCATGGTAACCTCTGTGACCTGCACATACACCTCCAGAGGAGTTCCTGGAACTAGAAAGTCTGAAGTAACTGGAAAACCACAAAAGGAAAAGAATGACCAACCATTGCAGTGCCTAATTCACTTTGAGACATACTTCTATTGTTCCTTACTCCCGCCTCAGCTGATAAGGCAACTGGACTTTGTAACCAACCTTGCTCAACTGATAGGTCAACCTCATGACTCCAGAGCCTACGACCCCCTCCCAGCTCGCAAAAACCTCCCTGAACTGTGACTTCTGTAACTTTCCCCTGCCTACCCCAAACCTATAAAACCAACTCCTGTCCCACCACCCTCCGCTCACTCTCTTTTTGAACCCAGCCCGCCCACACCCAGGTGAATAAACAGCCATGTTGCTCACACAAAGCCTGTGTAGGGGGTCTCTTCATTCAGAGAGTGTTTCGCACCAGGCATGGCTCCAGGAACTTCGGTGAGGAGAGGGGGCTCAGCCCTCCCTCCACAGGCTCCACTGGAAAGACCCACAGAAAACAAGGGAGCCCTCCGGAGAAGCACTTGGCTGCGCTGGGAGGGTCAGAAGCTCATGTCCCCTGTGCTTTGATTGGGCATGAACTCCTGAGCAAAACTCCATGAAATGTTGGTCCCGATTGCAGGCCCGTGAGTTGTGGCCATCTTGGCAGAGTGTTACAGGACCACGGCCAAGATGCTGAGCACGGCCCCCGTGCTCTGAAAATTCCAACCTTTAAAATCCATTCTGAAGATGTGATTTAATTAAATGTTATGTGCTTGAAACTGGTTCAAATTAGTTTATCTATTTCTGATGACTGTTTCCCATGTGAGTACACATATTAACCACGCAGAATGCACGGACTGCTCACAGGCTAGGACAAAATACTTTTATGCTATTTAGGATTTTAAAAAATAAATAAATAAGTGAAATGACTGCCCTTAAATTGGTAAACCAATTCCAGCCACCATAAAGTCTTTTTTTAAAAAAAAGCCAGACGTCTTCTAAAACTCTTTTATGAGTGCACATGGTGAAACTGCTGCCAGGATTATTGTTTGTGAATAAAATGTAAATTAGTGCTTTTGTGTTCACCTGTAAGTTTGTCTTTAAAGCCAGTGATTGCATTTGAAACCTGCAATTCTCAACACAAAGAGAAAAGTTCAGTGCTGATTGCTGGATATTTGGACCTCCCAGTGCAAACATTAACTGGCTGAGAGGCCCTCTGGAATGCAATGAGGGGAACAATACCGGGACCCGAGCCAAGCCCAGCAACGCTGGCGCCGGGAACCCAGGGATCTGCCTCCTGGTAGTCAGAGCTGAGCATGGCCCAGCACTCCTGTTAGACTGGAAATGACACACTGTGATTCTTGACTTAGCCAAAGGGATTTTAAATGGAGGGAAGAGCTGGCAAGACAAAAGCTCCTGCACTTTCACCATGTTTTCTAAAAGAAGCAGAGGAAATCAGGAGAAGAGACTGAAGTCTATTACACTTGATCCAGTTAAGTCAAGAGTGGAAGCTTTTTAACTGCCGCTATTATTTTTTTTTTTGTACTTTCTCATCATGCCCCACCACCCAGAAAGCACAGACATAAAGCAGAAACTTGAAACTGCTTTCATTCCAGCAGAGGGGCACCCCAACATTGCGTTATTGACAGGAGGTTGGAAAACACTGACAGCTGCAGAAATTGTACAGTTGAAGTTCAATTCCCCTGAGTGGGAACAATATACTGATGGTATTAATTCTGTTTGGAATTGTTAAAATAAGAAAAGGTTGTGGGGCTGAGGAAGGGACCTGCCTTTTCTTCCTGCGAACAAAGGCATACCTTGTATCTTCCCTGGCGTCCTTGGAGTGTCATTTCCAACCTTTTGAAACTGTATCTGATTATCCATGTGGCAATTAATCATAATTAAGCAGGCCTGAGGTTTGGAGAGGTACAAAGAAGGTGGCTAAGAGCTGGCTTGGGTCCTGGGAAACCCCCTTCACCGTTTTGGGCTGCAGAGCCTCTTGTCCTGGAAGGACGAGAAAGTGCTAAAAGGCAGAGGGAGGCAAGGCAAGGAGGGCTGGGGGGACAGAAATTTGCAGGGTGGGCACCAGACACAGGTTTCCTTCTGCTGCCCTTCCCTTTCTTTGGCGATTGCAGCTCTTCACCAAGCTCCAGTATGGTGGAAGCCAGGTAATGGATTACCTTTCTAATGCCAAGTGATTTGGATCCATTCTTACAAACCAGATTTTTTCAATTTATTACAGGAAAACATTCAATCATTATACACTGGCACTGGGTCTGGGGTGCATGGAATTCTCCTCTCTCTGCTCCACCCCCAATGAGCATTTTAAAAGCTTAGCAAGCCCAGAATGCCGTCTTATTAAAATTTTTTATATATTTATAATTAAAATACGGGGCTGGCATTCAAATCGTTTTAACAGATGTAATCGGACACGCAAGGCTTCCCCCAGCCCAGGTCAGGCGAGAAACAATGGTTGCTTTAACTCCGGACTTCGGCTCGGATTTCTGTTTGCACATGGGCCCAATTTGTACCATTTATGATTAGGTTTAAGTAAGTTGATGTGCTATTTATTTAGGAGAATTGCCATTTCAGAATATTGCCATATTCCCCCAACCACCGCATTGCTGTGTGGCCGTGGCCCATCCTACCTGCGATGGGGCTCTTGCCGTACTGACCGTAGCCCTGACTCCTTGCCCAAGGACATGGCTTTCTGGGTGACTTTCCAAGGTTGCTGGGTGGGCGGTTTGCGGGTTGTGTTTACAGAGAGAACTGCAGCACGAATGCTAGACCCTAAGACTGTATATGCAGCTGGACACAAAGGAAGAGCTGAAGTCACTCGGAAACACAAATCATCCACACCTACACCATCCATGGGCATCCCTGAAGCGCAGTCCAGGTGGATGAAGCAGCCAGAGGGCCCTGTGCCTTCAGGAATCCCAGGATGCCAACCCGTATCCTGGAAGGCAGGAGAAAGTCGGTCCAGGAGAGCAAGGGCTTGGCGCCATCCTTCCTCGTTCTTTGACGCCGTATTAAACTTGGAAGCTTGATGCTATCAAGTAGTGCAAACCAAGATGACCTGTTTCCTCCACTACTCCGCCGATAAGTGATACATTGTATTAAACTTGACTTCCAAGGGTGATGAGCCAGCGCTCCTTAGCAGCCTACCCCTGCAAAGAGGAGTTAGCATTCTCACACCTGGTGTTCCTCCCTGCGGAGAGTCCCTTCCTTGTGTACTCAGTTGGCCCTGCAGGCATTTCCAGCCCCCAGTTCTTTCTCCTGGACTGGATGCTGGCCTGTCCTGACTCCCTGTCCCACGATTGTCCTTTCTATCTTGGTGCCTGGACTCAATCTCTTTCCGGGGGCTGCACTTCCTTCCTTACTACAGGCCCACCTCCAAATCCAGACGTCTCTCCTCGAAAGGCTTCCCAAATGCATCTGACCTTGACCTCTAGAGGGTGGCTGTCCTCAGCCTACTTTTCCCTGTAGCTGCAGTGATGACCTCTGGCCAGAGTGGACATTGCAGAGAGGACATTCACACACCTGCTCAACCTCGAGAGGTTGTCATCATGATTCCTAATTACAGAAAGACTCTTTGCACTTTGATTTCAACAAGAAGTTTTTTCCCAGGCAGCAACTGTGGGAGGTGGGGTCGAGATGAGAAGTGTGGTCCTGTGTCCCCAGATGGAGACTCTCACTGTTTCACGCTAAGGTCACCTGCTGATTAAAGTGCTTAAGGGGCTTTAATGAGTCCATGTCTCATTCGGCTTTCTGCGGTCCTCAGCCTCACACAGAGCTGTCCCATCCCAGGGAGCGGCTCCCACCAGGGTCCTCTGGTGATAGCTTCTGCTCCTCAGCCATCAGCCTCACAGTTGACCTCCTGGTACCCCACTTCCCAGGCTCCTCTCCCCATGTATGGACAAATTCCATTTTCCAGCTGATTACCCTTCGTGACTTGTTGGGTTAGGCGCTGAGGAGGAATGGCACTGATTGCCAAGGGACGTGGGTGCCAGGGCTGGGGATTGTACGAACCTGCTTTTCACTTTGAGAAAAGCCCTGGTCCCCAGACACCTCTTTTTTCCCTTCATATCTGGTTTAACACATGATCAGCAGCTGGAAATCACATAAAGATAAATTAATAACCACAATTTAGATGCCTTCCAAAAGAAACAGTTATGGAAGGAAAAAGAGAAAACAGATGCATGATTCATACTCTCAGGCTCTCGCCACTTCTCATTTTTCTAAAGATAAGTACAGCATTGTTTGCCTTTTTATGTGTAAAAAACAGATAAAATAAACATTTGAGGGGAAGGAGGAGGGATTGCAGTTTTTAAAAAAGGGACTTGGGGCTCTGTTTGGTTGCCATGGGCCTCTGGAAACCCCATCTTGTTTCTGGAGTGGATTTTTACTAGCAGCCTTATGCAGAGGATCGCTTTGGCACTGCCGCGGCTGCTGCGGTGCAAGGCACAGGCACGGGAAACACGAGGTGCTCTCTGTCCAGCTCCCCGAAGGAAAACAGTCAGGTGTGCCTGAGGAACTGCAATGAATTAAAAGCCAAGAATCAATGTATGTCAGGAGAATGTGCTTCTTGTCCCAGGGACAGTGCTGTGAATGCAGCACATGAGCCAAGCTTCAGCAACCGAATCAAAATGCCTTTCTCTCTTCAGAGATGAGGGGTCTCATTCATCTCAGTAAGATCCAGGATCTGAGAAACTGCTCCTATTTTAAGCAGCAAGTCACCCCCAAAATCTAGACCCAGATCTCATCCAGAAAACTATCCCTGAGCCACGCCTCCCACATCTGCCTTCCCTTCCTGTCTCTTTAGGGGGTGCAGGTAGTAACTCGTGTCTGGAGGCTGTCTTCCAATTACCCTGAAGATCCTTTCCGGGGCCCACAGCTGGGCTGAGGGCTTCTCCCTGCCAACCAAACCCTGCAGTTCACAAGAGGACAGTTGTTTTTTGGAGATGTGATCTGGATGCTCCCTCTCCCCCTCACCAGTCCTGTTCCCCCGGTTTTGGTCCTTCTGCCTTCACTTTCCAGGGGAGCTGTGGGAGTTGGCAGTTGTCACTCTTGGCAAATGGCAAGGACAGCAGTCGAGACCATGCACAAGTGAATTCAGGTCTGCAGCTTTGGGGATTCTGTGCAAGGAAGACGGTGGGGTGGAGGGGGCAGGTCTGCAGCTTTGGGGATTCTGTGCAAGGAAGACGGTGGGGTGGAGGGGGCCGGAATGCTGGTGTTGGAATAGCTGAGGAGGGGGAGGATTCTAGAATCTGCAGCATCGTAGGCACAGAAAAAAAATCAATGGCAAGGATGTCTCTAAAGCTCCCATAGGCCTCTCTCCATCCTAGGGGCTGGCCACACTGTTTATATGACTTGGCTCTTGTGTTCTCAGAAATTCATCTCTGAGTTTGTAACAGGTGGAAGGGTTTGTCGACAGAGCATCTCTCCTCTTCATAGACCAGTGTCCCTGGAATACAGCTATCTGCCAATCCTGACTGCTACCTTCTCTCTACTCCATCACCCCTGACGGGAGTTCCAGCATGCATGGAACAGCATTTCTATGGGCTTTCATGCACTGACCTCTGTGGTCTCCACAGCCCATGACCTGAAATTCCCAGCAGTGGAGACAGAGGTACAGAGCGGTTGACCAGGAGTCCAGGACACAAGAGGAGCCCCATTCCAGACCCAAGGAGTGTCTTCTGCATCTGGCTGCTCCATGGGATGAAGAAAATTCTACTTGTTCCTGTGGTGACTTTTATGAGTTTTGCTCACAAGTTTTTTTTTTTTTTTTTTTTTTAACATCAGCTGGAAAATTTTAGATTGTCTGCTTTAAATTTAAATCAAATAGATCTACCACTATTGCTGAAAAGAAACTAATTACCAGGGGGATCCGAGTGGGTAGAAATGGCTGGGGGTGGGTGGAAACAAGACAGGTTTTCTTGGAAGGCAGATTGGATGCTATTTGGATTCCAAACCTCCTCCTTTCTCTGCTTCTGTTGCCCTCCCTCCAATTTAAGCTTCAAGTTTTCGTTTCCATCCAAGGTTTGGGAACAGCAGAGACAGTGGAGGCTGGAGGAGGAATGGCAAAATCACATGTGTGTGTGAGATTCCTTTTCTACCAGAAGAACCCCCAAGTAAAATCCATGAGACTGCTGGACAGCAATGAGATGACACAGACACTAAAGAAGTTGCGGAGATTCTGAGAAGGGGGGGTTAGGGCAGGCAGAGGGGAGGGCATGAGAAAGGGAGGGAGGGACTCCCTGAAAAGTCTTTGGCAGTCCTGGCAGTGACTCGGGGCCAAACTCCTCACCCATTTACAGGAGGAGGAGTTTCATAGAGTAAATTTGGGCATCTTAGGGAACAAATGCTACCCCGTTGTTCTGCGCTCCTGTGTTTGAATTGAGGCCTCTGAGATGTTCTGTGGCTTCTCCCAGCACTGACCGTGGTTCCTGTGTCTAAGAGGGTGTGGAGGGGGAAAGCCAGTGCCCAGGCCAACTCAGGGTCCCACACCTAGCCGTGTACTCAGCAGGAGCCCAGACCCAGGACCTGCCTTTTAGTTCCCCTGGCTTCCTTCTGCCAACTGCATTTCAAAAAATAAAAAACTTCATGAATAGCTCTTCCTGTCAGATGTGACATTTAACCACTTGAGAGAAATTCTGAACATTTAGCTTTTGTAGATTTTGAATCAGAGTATCAGAAACACAACATTCAGCTCTTCCCTTTTCTCCCTAAAGCCTTTCTACTGTAGATCAACATGAACCTTATGCTGATTTAAACAGAGACCCAGTTTCTTGGACTTTCATTAAACTTTGGACAAGTATAACTTTTTGCCTCTAAAAGAAAAGAAAAAAAGAAACTTCACTGATCTGCATAAAAAGCTTGAAACCTTCTGGAAATTCACAGAAGTATTACAATCATCATTATTCAAAACCCAGAAAACCTAAAATGACATTTTTCCATATTTAGTATAATGAATGGGAACATTTTGGGCTGGTGTGGTTTTTTTTTCTTTTTTCTGGAAACAATTTTTAAAGAAATCCCGATATGGTTCCAAGCACTAGTATACATACAGCTACATATTCTGGATTCACCACCCTTCCATAAAACATGGTGTTATTCTCAGTTTTTCCCTCTTAAAATGTGAAACTCATTGTTATTTTGAAAGCTCCAGATGAAGCACAGGTGCACTGTTATTGCTAAGGCGCTGCGCCCTCATAACGATTGTATGAGCCTTGTCTTTCCAAGTAGTTTATGTTTCAAGTAAAACATGGGGTGGGCTGGCTAAGTCTTAAGGGATGAGGAGGAGTTCCAGAACTGTTCACGCCTTAGCAATAATCCTGCAATATATTAGGAAGAGAGCACAAAAACATATGCGAGGAGGAGGCTCGGCTTCTCGGCCGGCTCATTCATCATGTTTCCAACCCTCACACCCTGGGGATGCTCTACCATTGGGCCTTCTCCAAGGCTTCGGTACAACCAAGGCATTTTCCCACACTGTTTCCCTTCTTCAATGGGTCGTGTAAACTCAGCAGAAAAAGTTCCCTCGTTTTGGTTTTCTAGATCAGAAGGCAGGGAGAGGAAATTGACTTGAGCCGAACGGATTTGGGGTTCATTTGTTTTTAAACAATCAGCTAACACAATGGTAGGAAAATTTCCAAAATCACAAGACATGTACATTTTGCTCTGGGGAGTTTAAATATCAGGGCCTAAACTCAATCCAGAGATCAGGGTAAGGGGAGAATGTACGGATGTTCCAAGAAAACCAACATTCCCAGATTTAGTCCTTATAGAAAATCGCTGAACACTGGCAGGTGTTTCTGACTACGAGTTGAGTCTGTGAGGGATAAGCCCTTTTTATCTGTTTGTTTGGGATGATGGGCTGAGGCACACAATATTTGTACCAATAAAAGTAACACCTTTTTTTTCCTGTTGATTAATTGAAGGTCTTAAAATGAATCACTCTTACGGGGAAAATATGGCAACAATTCCACAGAAATGTAAAATCACATTTTGTGTTCATTCTATGACTAATCTAAAATTCTTTGGGGAGTAGAAATGGAAGTGTGATGTGCCTGGAATCTTCTTTGAGAGTGAAAACACTAAATTCCTCAGTGGATAGATGGTAACTGACAGACTCAACCTCACACTGCTCTGGGACCAAGGGACTCTTGGATTCGTCTTGTCCCTAAATGTGTTGTGTGACTTCTGGGGACCAATTCTCCTGGGCGAACTTTGCCCCTTCACATGAAGCTTTGAGGATGATATTAGGTTAGCATTGACCTAAAATTAATGTGCGGATTACTGGCTTCCTGCCATGTTGTCAAGAGTTCTATTTTAAAAAGGGAATGAAGAACAAAACAAAAGAAGAAGCCAACAGAGCAAGCTCTGAGACCGATTAGTGTCAGCACGTGCCGATTAACGTGACATCAGGTAAGTCACTTTCAAAATGCATGCACTTGTCTTGTGATCAGTGGTTATGCTCTTATTGTGATGACTGCTAACTCTGCTATAAATGTTGGCGATGAAAGAACAGGACAACTAGTGCATTCTTTTCTAAATCTCTACTTTCCAAAGATATTTAGCTTCCAAAATAAAGAATTATTTGGGAAAGGCTGGAGAATTAGAACATGTCAATGGAACAGAACAGAGGCCTCAGAAAGAATGCCACACAACTACAACCATGTGATCTTTGACAAACCCGACAAAAGCAATGGAAAAAGGGTTCCCAATTTAATAAATGGTGTTGGAAAAACTGGCTAGCCATATGCAGAAAGCTGAAATTGGATCCCTTCCATACACCTTATACAAAAATTAACTCTAGACAGATTAAAGATTTAAACATGAGGCCTAACGCCATAGAAACTCTAGAAGAAAACCTAGGCAATACCATTCAGGATATAGGCATGGGCAAGGACTTCATGACTAAAACACCAAAAACAATGGCAACAAAAGCCAAAACAGACAAATGGGATCTAATTAAACATAAGAGTTTCTGCACAGCAAAAGAAACTATCAATAGAGTGAATGGGCAACCAACAGAATGGGAAAAAAACTTTTGCAATCTACCCATCTGACAAAGGGCTAACACGTAGAATCTACAGAGAACTTAAACAAATTTACAAGAAAAAACAAACAATCCCATCAAAAAAGTAGGCAAAGATATGAACAGACACTTTTCAAAAGAAGGCATTTATACAGCCAACAAACATATGAAAAAAAATCTCCTCATCACTGGTCACTAGAAAAATGCAAATAAAAACCACATTGAGATACCACCACATGCCAGTTAGAATGGCAATCATTAAAAAATCAGGAGACAACAGAAGCTGGAGAGGATGTGGAGAAATAGGAACACTTTTACACTGTTGGGAGTGTAAATTAATTGAACCCTTGTGGAAGACAGTGTGGTGATTCCTCAGGGATCTAGAAATAGAAATACCATTTGACCCAGCAATCCCATTACTGGGTATATACCCAAAGGATTATAAATTTTTCTGTTATAAAGACACATGCACACATATGTTTATTGCAGCACTGTTCACAATAGCAAAGACTTGGAACTAACCCAATGCCCATCATTGATAGACTGGATGAAGAAAATGTGGCATATATGCGCCATGGAATACGATGCAGCCATAAAAAAGGATGAGTTCATGTCCTTTGTGGGGACACGGATGAAATTGGAAGACATCATTCTCAGGAAACTGACACTAGAACCGCAAACTAAACACTGCGTGTTCTCACTCATAAGTGGGTGTTGAACAATGAGAACACAAGGACTACAGGGAGGGGAACATCATACACCAGGGCCTGGGGGGCCGGGGGCTAGGGAGGAATAGCAGAGAATGTGGGGATTGGGAAGAGATAGCATTAGGAGAAATACCAAATGTAGATGATGGAGGGCGATGGATGCCCCAAACCACCACGATGGCACGTGTATACCAATGCAATAAACCTGCATGATCTGCTCATGTACCCCAGAACTTAAAGTATAATTTTTAAAAAAGTATCAGACTGAGTAGCAAAACAATCATAACATAAGGATTTCCAATATTTTAAATTAAAGTAAAATTTGAAATTGTAGAATGCACAGTATTTCAGCATTAATTTGAATAAGTTCAGACAAGTGTGTATATCACTGTAACCAAAATCTCAATCTTGACATAGATTTTTCCATCACCCAGAAGATTTCCTCATGCCTCCATAGAGTTAACTCCCACGTCTACAGAAAACTACTATTTAATTTATATCACCATTGGTTACTTTTATCTGAGCTTCCTATAAATGCAATCATTCAGAATGTACACATTTGTGTTTAGCTTCCATCCCTCAACATGATGTTTTCAAGATTGATTCATGTTGCCATATACATCAATATGTTTGTAATGCTGAGTATTATCCAACTATAAGAATATACCACCATGGATTTGTTATTTCTCTGTTGATGAACATTTCCGTTGTTTTCAGTTGGGGGTATTATGAATAGAGTTGCTGTAAATATTCATGTGGAAGGGTATTTTTTTTGTGGCCATACATTTTCATTTGTCTTTGATAAATACTAAGGAGTAGAATTTCTAGATCATAAGGTAAGGGTATATTTAACTTTATAAGATATTGCCAGTTTCCCAAGGCAATTATGTCATTTAAAAAATTATACCGTTTTATGCTCTCATCAGCAATGTCTAACTCCATTAGGTTTTTCCACATCTTCACCAACGTTTAATGTTGTTAGTCTTTTTAATTTTAGCTGTTCTGTTAGGTTCGAAGTGCTATATCATGTGGATTTAATTTTTAGTACCCTGATGACTGAGGACATAAAGCATCTTTTCATGTACTTGTTGGCCATTCATTTCTTCTGCTGTGAAGCGTCTACCCTAAGTGTTATGCCTCTTTTAAAATATTGGTTACTTTTATTTTTATAAGTGGGTTTTAGGACTTGTCTAAATAATCTGGGTGCAAAGCCTTTATATATATGTGTGTGTGTGTGTATATATATGTGTGTGTGTGTATATATATGTGTGTGTGTGTATAGATAAGTGTGTGTATTTATGTCTATGTATATCTATGTATATGTATATATATAATTGCAAATACTTGTTTTTTCCCAGTCTGTAGCTTGACTTTTCATTGTCTTAATAGATACCTTTGGTGAATAGGAGTTGTTAATTTTGATGATGTCCAATTGATAAATTATTATTGTTTTTTGCTTAATGCTTTTCACATTCTCTGTAGTAAATCTTTTTCTAACTCAAGTTTGTGAAAACATCCTTTCATATTTTCTTTCAAAAATTTTCTAGTTTTAGCTTTTATGTTTAGGGCTATGATTAATTTTAGATTATTATTATTATTTGGTATGTGAATCAAGGATTAAAGTGCATTTTCTTCTATTATGCTTATCCAGTTCTTCCTACACTATTAGATGAAATGACAATACTTCCATGTTGAATTCCACTTGGCCCCTATCAAAAGTCATTTGACTATACGCAGGTGGATCTATCTTTGAATTTCTTAATCTGCTCCATTGATCTGTTTGTAATACATATGCCAAAATCACATAGCCTTAGTAACTATAGCATATAGAGAGTCTTAATTTCAGGTAGTGAAAATTCTCTAACTCTGTCATTAAGATTGTTTTGGCTGTCCTGGATTTTTTTTTTACTGCCTTAAGTTTTAGAATCAGCTCGTTAATTTTTTTCAAAAATGTTTGCTATATTTTGATTGGTATTATGTTGAATCTGCAGAAATCAATCTGGGGGAAAACTGACATCTTGATAATACTGAGTTTTCTAATCCATGAATTTTGTTTGTCTCTTTACTTATTTAGTTTTTAAAATTTTTCTCTCAGAAATTATCTTTTCAGTTTTCAGTGTTGTTGTCTGCATAATATGGCATGGCTTTTATTAAATTTAGTCCGAAACCAGATCTTTTTTTTTTTTTTAATGTTACTGTAGATGGCGCCGTTTCTTAAAGTGGGTTTTCTGTAATGAGAATGTATAAGTCCAGCTGAATTTTTATATTTATCTATGCTATGATCATGCTCTGTTCACTCGCTAGTTCTAGCAGTGTTTTTGTAGACTCCTTAGAATTTCCTTATAGGAAATTAACTTTACTCCTTTCTTTCCAACTTTATGGCTTTCATTTTTGCTTTATTGTTCTATTGAATTGAAGTGATAATAATATGCCGTCATCTCATACCATTCTTAGAAGGAAAACACTGAACATTTCACCATTTAGTGTCATGTCAGATGTAGCTATTTTTTATAGACGCCCTTTATCACAATGAGCAAGTTCCCTTATTTTGTAATTTGATGAGAGTTGCTTTTTTCTTGTCATGAGTTGGGGTTGAATTTCAACAAATGCTCTTTCTGCATCCGTCGAAATGATCATGTTTTTGTTTTCTTAATTTTGGAGATATGATGAGAATTATATTGACTAATTTTCAAATATTAAATTGACCTTGAATACTTAGGATAAAACTCACTTGCCAAGAATGTATTAGCCTTTTTGTATGTTGCTGAATTGTATTTGTTAATATTTTATTAACTATTTTGTTTGTACATTCATAAGGAATAGTAGTTTCTTCTTTACATTTGTTTGTAATATGTTTTTTTTGTATCAGAGTTATACTGGCCTTAAAAACTGACTGAGAAGTGGTCTCTCCCACATTATTTTCTGAGAATGTTTGTGTGTGACTGGATGCATGTTGCTCTTAAATGTCTGATACAAGGCAGTCTGTGGGTGTCTATGCATGCATGTGTGCATGTGACCAGGCTTTTCATGGTAACTCTAATTGCTTTAACCAATATCATACTATTCAAATTTTTAGAATTTCTCATTTTTTAAAGAGATTAGATTTCAAGTGTTCTCACCATGAAAAAATGACAAATGTGAGGGAATTCATATGTTAATCAGCCCTATTAAGCCATTACACAATGTACAGATATTTCCAAACAAGCTGTGTACCATAGACACATATAATTTTCCTTTGTCAATTAGAAATATAATTAAAAATTTTATTCCCGGATCAGTTTTGGTAAGTTATGTTTCTCAGAGAATTTTACCATTTACTCTCATTTGTAAGGTATATTGACATAAAGTTGTTAGCAGTATTTCCATGTTAGTTTTCAATGGCCGGGGTATGAGTAACACATGACATTCCCTTCATTTGTGCTGTAGGTAAGTGCATTTTCCCTCTCCTTTTTCCCTGATTAGTCATGCTCAGGGTTAATGAAATGTGATTTTGCTAATATTTTCAAAGAACTAAATTTGGTTAATTTTCTTTATTGTTTTTTATTTTTTTGATTTCTCTGATCTATATTTTTTTAACTTCTTTAATAAGTTTTTGTGTGTTATTTGCGGTGCATGTTCTATCTTCTTAGAAGAACTCTGCTACCAGCGACTTTATACCTTTTTCTGGAAATACATGCATTTAAAGTTCAACATTTTCCCCACCGACTGCTTTTGCTGATTGCCACAAGTTTTAATACTTTCAGTGCACGTAAAATAAGGGATTGGCAGTTTTTACTTTTTATCACTTTAAAGATGTCATTCCTTCATCTTTGGCCTTGACCGGTAGATTGCTGAGAAGCCAGCTGTCATTGTTTGCTCTGTGTATTTAATATGTTATTTGTCTATGGTTCTTTTCGACGTGTTCGTTATCACTGGTTTTCACCCGTTTTCCTGTGTGATGTGCGCAGTCATGGCTCTCTTTCCACTGTGCTTCTTCGATCTGTGGCTGGATGCTTTTCCTGAAACTTGAAAATAGTTCAGCATTATTTCTTTGAGATACATATAGCTATGTTCTTCTGGCCTAGTCTGTCCTTCCTCTCCTTCTGGGAATCCTGCTGCAAATTTACTCCATTGCTTATTTTTCTCCTTCAGGTTATCGAGGCTCTGTTCATTAAAAAAAAAAAAAAAAAAAAAAAAAAAAAAAACTTCCTTTTCTGTGGTTTACTGTCTGTGTTTGTAGAATTTCTACTGGTCAATTTTTAGCTGCCTTTCTTTGCTCTCTAACCTACTGAGTAGCTCATCTGGATAAATTTTTCACTTCAGATGTTTTGCTCTTCTGGAACAGAATTTACCTGATGGTCTTTTCATTTTCTGCTAAGATTCCTGCTCCCTTCACATTTTATCTGCCTCTTTGCCTTTAAATTCTCCAACACACATATATTTCCATGGAATCCTTCTCCTTACGATTATGAATGACGTATTCCTGCTTTGTGTAATAATTTTTGATTGCTGAACATTTACGACGTGTTGTAGGGTGTATTGTTATCTTGCCTTTAATGGATGTTAAGCTCTGTTCTGGTAGGTAATTAAACTATTGGCAGATCTCCTGATCCTGTCAGCCTACCTTTAGTTTTTGTTAGAGTGGATCTATTTCGGTTTTGATCTTAGTCTTAGAATACGAATCTTAATCTAGGGAGATACATATATACATATATACATGTGTGTGTGTGTGTGTGTGTGTGTGTGTGTGTGTGAAATTTCATGCACAAAGAAATATAAATGACTTTTGAGTTTAGGGTAAAAAGCTCAACTTTACTCTTTACTAAAAAGTTAATTGAATAAATTTAAGTAAGATACTACGATCTATGAGACTGATAAAAGCCTTAAAAGTCTTAATACACTGTATCCATCATGTTGAGTGACAAGAGGCATTTTGCACACAAATAATGTGTGTGTAAATTTGTGCATCCTCTTTGAAAGCAATTTAATAATTATCTACAGACCTTTTTAACCAGGAATTTTCCTTAGGCACCCATTAAATAAAGATATACAGCATGTTTATTTTAATGGTGATGAAAAACTTAAGCAAATTGTTCAATAATAGGTAACTCATTGAATAATTTCTGTTATATTCATAAAATATTATACAAAAACAAACATTAAAAACACAAGTTATATGCTGATATGGAAAAAATCTCCAAGTTATATATTTAACTTTAAAAAATCAAGATGTACTACAATATGCATAACACACACCTCTTGTATACATAAAGATCACACACACACACACACACACAGGCACACACACACACAGGCACACACACACACACACACACAGGCACACAAAGAAGCTAGTTGTGATGGCTTCATCTGACAGTGGAGTTTGATCACTGGGGCAGAGAGAGACCTCCTTCCTTCTGTGCCCTATGTATCCTATTCTCCATTTTAATTTTTGGAAATGTTCAAAGGTTGCTTTTTTAAGAACATTAAAATTATCTTAAAAATATTTACTGAATAATTAAATAAAATACTCAAAATTATTTATTAAATAAAGGAGGAGTATTTAAGTATTTATTACTTAAATAATTTTAAGTGTTTTACTTAAATATTTTTTAAATGTTTTTAAAAATTAAAAATTCTTAAATATAAAAGAATGATTGATGGGCTTCTTTCGTAGTTTGCCATTTAAGAAGCTATGGTTATGAGATGCTGAGGAGGCAGTGAGATTGGGCTGAGTGTCTATAAGAGTTTAGGTTAGTAAGTATATCAAAACCTGGAAGTTTAGATTACTTGCCTAATGTGATTTAATTTGTAAAATAAGTTACTAATCCTCACCTCACAGGATTTCCCAATGTGTTCATACATGCAGGTCATCACTATACATTGTGTATTGCTATTTAAGTGCTAGTCACATCGATAACATCATGACAGTGATAATACAGCAGCAGGCGAGGAGGGAAGCAAAGGGACAGGCCTGCCTGCTTCTTCCCTTTGCAAACGTGAGCACACGTGTGCTGTGAGCCAGGTGATGGTGAGTGTGCCTAGGAGTGCTTCCACATGAAGGCTGGGACCACAGAGCCATGACCCGCTTCTGACAGGGCCGGAGGGGACAAGAGGCCACAGCCAACTCACACTGCACGGCACTGCCTTCTCAGTCCAAGAGGCCGAGCTGATATCCAAGCTAGAATTTGCCTCGAGTTCCCCTTATCTGTATTTTTCTTCCTCTCTTGTTGTTGCCCCTGAGTGGAGCTGGGATTTGCAGGTCTCCGTCCCTCTTCATTTAGGGTTCCTTCCAGGTCATTTGGAATTCATTCCTGGTACTTGCTCCCGGCAGATTCCCATATTGCAGAGTGCTGCGGTCGGAGAGAACCTGGGGGAAAGCTCTCTGCCTTTTCTGTTTAAACAATTTTCTGCAAACTTTATGTTCCCTAAGTTTGCCAAGCCCCAGAGCTTCAACCGTGTCTGAGTTGAAGAGTGGTGAGTTTTCCAGAGAAAGGAAAGCAGAACAAAGGAAACCGTTGCTTTTGTATTCAGCTGCAGGCTTGTTCTCAGCTCCCCTGGAATAAGGCACCTTGAGGGTAATCTGTTTGCAAACGGCCCTGAAGTGGCCTGGCCTCGCCAGGATGTTCCCAGCCCACAGATACGTGAGAGAACCCTTGCCAGACACTTGGGCTCTGGTGGTAGAGGTGGCACCGGCTCCCACCAGGCTGCCCTGCAGAGTGATGGCAAACTCATGCTCACTCGTCCTCCCACTACTGGCCAGGTGTTAAGTGCTCATTCCAGCTTTGTTTTTCCCCAAGATGGCTTCATCTTGGATGCTTCCAAGTAAGCTTGGCGAGCCTGCCTTGGCTGTCCTGATGTGGGCCTATCACCAATGTCACCATCACCAACCGGGGTCTTTCCTGTGTGCCTGTTGCCACCTGTTGCCCATTCCACAAATGGCCCTTTACTGTCTGCCGTGTGCCAGGCCCCGTGCTAAATGCCAGGTGGATGGCCACGCACAGCCTCCTGGCTCGAGACGCACGTGCTGCTGTAAGGGAGCAGAGTAGCACAATGTTTCAAAATAAGACAAACTGAAAAAAAAAATAAAAAAATAAAAAATAAAATAAAATAAAAAAGAATGGGGCGTGTGAGGAGGTGGGGAGAGAGAGCATGGGAGAAATGCCAGACATAGGTGAAGGGGAGGAAGGCAGCAAATCACGCTGCCATGTGTGTACGTATGCAACCATCTTGTATGTTCTTCACATGTACCCCAAAACCTAAAATGCAATTTAAAAAAAAGACAAACTGAGCTATGCTGCAGGGAGGGACGAGGTGTTATGGGGCCAGGAAGGGAAGCACATAGTTCCAGCCTGGCAGAGGCATCAAGGAAGACTTCTCAATGCAAAAGTGTTCTAAAGGGAAGAGTCAGGTGGTGAAAGTGAGTTCAGGACACTCTCTAAATGTGGCTCCAAGGTTAAGGTCAGATGTCAGGAAGGAGCCCTTCTCTATCTTTCCCTCAAGTCAGAGTTACGACTGGGACCTGGCTGAAGCTTTGGATTCCTTCCTGCAGAACCAGTGGAGAGTGGGATGGACAGTTTCTCCTTGCAAAGATCCTCTTTAGAATCACCTTACTGGCCCCTCAAAGGACATGCTTGCCCTGCCTTCCACCCTGTGCTGCCAGGAAACCCCAAAAGCAAGGCCCAGGAAATCAGCCTGGTTCAATCTGTGGCACCGTGGATCCAGAACAGGACCTTCCTAGATTTGGCTTGGCATCCTACACAATGGGGGTCTTCGAATATTCATTTATCTAATATTATTCTATTTATTCATGTATCTAACATTTACTGATTACTGATTAATGACGATGATGCTGATGCAATAGATAGATGGATCGGTAGATGGATAGATGGATGAATGGATGGATAGATGAATGGATAGATAGAAAGATGGAGAGATAGCATTAATTGAGTCCTTATATGGAAATGTATTAGCCCAAAGCCAGACACACAGTATTTATCTCTTGTAATCTTTACAACCACTTTATGAAGTCAGCATTAAGCTAATTATACAGAAGGGAAAACTGAGGCTTAAAGAGGTGGAAGTGACTTCCCCACACAGCCAATCAGCGGTGAAACTTGGGCTCCATCCCAGGCAGCTTTAACTCTAATGAGATGGAGAGGGGAATGCCTTCTTGGTGGAATATACCTGCAAAGGTTCAGAAACGGAAGTTGCATTTAGAAGAATGGCAAGAGGGCCAGCGTGGCTGATCACAGGCACAGTAAGAAAATAAAGCCAAGAAGCCTAGAAAGGCGGTTTGGGGCAAATGAGGGAGGCCCACAATGCTACACTGAAGAGTTGCTGTTTTCCTCAGCAGGCAGCGAGAGCCACTGATACTTCCAAACACAGAACAAAGGCATACGCGAGGAAGGCTAATGCTGGAGTATAACAATGTGTGTGATTTTATTTGAAACACTTTCATACAAAGATTAAATGCAAAGCTAAGTAAGATGCTTCATCTCACACTGAATATGCTGATAAGAAATGCTTGGCTCAGGGAGGTCAGCTGTGTTCTCACTGGGAAACCCACACTCCAGAGGCAGCTCCCACCAGCATTTCTATTACCCCATATCTTGATCAATAACCAGTGATCTAACAGCTAACACAATCTGTCCATCAACCCAGGCTTGGCAACCCCAAGATCTTTGTTGTGTACCGTCATAAAACTCATTTTTCACCTGTGTGAAGCCTGCCGTCTGACAGCGGCTTCCATTGTCCTGGCATTCTGACATGGGGTTTGTGTGGCTCAGACCCTTAATTCTCACCAGACAGCCCTGCACACCTGCGTATTTCCTGGCCGCCTTGGACTTCTTCAACGATAGGGAAGGATGAAAATAACAGCACAGTGGTCACCCACGCACCTGTCTCATGCATCCAATTATCGGTAATAGTTTCCACATTTGCTTATCTCTAGCTATTGCTCCAGCTGAACCTTTTAAAGGAGAGCGTGGGCATCACGCCACACTTCCGTAAACACGTCAGCAGGCAGCTTCCAAACATAAGGACTTTCTCTCACGCAAAACACCATTATCAGAGGTAGGAATGGTAATAATAACTCCCTAAATTCATCTACTATTTAGCCCATGCTGAAGTTTCTCCAGTTTTCCTCAAAATGTCTTTCCTGGTTTTCACTTTCAGACAGAATCCAATGAAGGACCATGAACAGCTTCTGGCTGTTGTCACTTCTGAGTGTCTTTCTTCTAGAGCACATCTCTCTTGTTTTATTTTATTTTATTTTATTTTTTTGTATGATGTTGTTTCGAAAAGACCAGGTGCCTTGTGTTATGGAAAGTCCCATTGCAGGGTTTGTCTGATGGTTTCCATGTGGTGGGGTTCAACATTTTCTTCTATCCCCTGCAACTCCTGTAAACAGAGGTTAGGTATAAAGCCTTGATCCAAATGGAGTGTTTGGCAAAAATAGCTGAACTTTGTGTGTTTGTACTTCGTGGGCACAGGGCAGGCTTCCCCATCACTACTGAGGCTGCTTCAGATGAGAACTGTTGTATCTCTTTGTGATGAATGTGCATTTTTCCATTAACAATATATGAGTATGCTTTTACCTGATGATTTTAATGACTATTGGTAGTCCTCGCCTGAGTCAATCATATTTTAGGCAAATGTAAAATCATGACTTTTTCAAAAAAGGAATGATTTCTATTATAAACTCCTTTTATGATTATAAAAGCCTACATTGTCATTTTACTTATGATCCTGTATTTTACTTATAATTTTGGTGATTTACAGGAAAGTCTCAAATACTCTGTTCTCACCAACCCCCCTGCCACGGGCATGTTTGTGTACACAGGTCAGTATCCTTTAAGGAACAAGTCCTAGAAACAGAGAACAAATTACACATGTGGCAAATTTTGATACATATTGCCAAGCTTCTCACCGGAAGCCACTTGCTGCAAGAGAATAACCCTCCCTTGGGGGAGGGGATTTCATGGCAGGATTCAGAGGCCCTGATAGATAGATTAGGAATGTTAGGGAGAAAAGGAAAAGACAAGACAATGCTGAGGGGCCTGACAACTCCCTGGACAGCCATCTTTACAGTCCTGTTTCCTAACTGGCATTGTTCTAATGAAGAGCGTTTTCTCACGTTACTGGATTAGCTCTAGTTTCTTCCCAATAAACTACAGTTCTTTCTAAAGAACTAGCAAGTTGCCCTGTAAAGTTACCAGTTGTCCTCTCTCTCTCTCTCTCTCTCTCTCTCACACACACACACAAGACCCCCTCCGGGATTTGTGCATTATGATTTATTCATTTTTGTAATGAATTACTGTTATTGTCATTTGTTCTGATGTTCAAACAATTGTCCCAAATGCTTCTGGCAGGAACCCTTTCGGGCTGGCTCTCGTGTGCTGCGGCGTACCACCGTCTTATCTTGGATGGCTTCTTGCTCTCAGGAAGGACAAGGTATCCCAGCATTTCTCTTGTATCTTCCTTATCCCAGACCTGAAACCACCCACTGAGTCCTAGTTTCTGTAAGTGGAGGGTGGGGTTTAGAAGCCACCATCCAGATTCCAGGTGTGCTCACTGCCCCTGGATTTTCCCTCCCTTCAGGCCCTATTGGTGGATAAACTATGACTCACATTGATAATTCCATTAAAGTTCTGCATTACAAGGTGTCCTTAACTTCTGTGATTTTATAATTATGTGTATTTTATCTTACACAGAAAAATTTAGCTCCTATTTTTAGGCTTTATCTTATGATATTATAACATTATTTCAAAATGTTATGAATATCACCACTGACAACAACTTGACTTAAGGAAGTTTAGTTTTTCTTTTTATTTTTTATGTCCATCTCTCTGAGAGCACACACACACAATGTTGTTTTCAAAAGTCTTTTGGAATCTTTACTCTGTGTGTTTTATCATTAGGCCCTGGGGAGGAACAGGGCAGAAAGGCACAAAGGGGAAAGTCGCTAATCCTTACCTGCTTTCAACTTCCTCAGCTGCTGCCATTATTTACCAGAATGAACAGTGGACTTGTACAGGGCTCCACTGCCTAGGCCAGTTTGGGATGGGCAGCTGCCAGGGAGAGGGTCTGGAGGGGGGGCAGCTGCAGGTGGGAGACCTACACGTTGGGGTCACTGCTGAGGGCCGAGGCAGTGAGAAAGGGAGCAGTGGCTGCAGTGCTAAAAGGAAGAATGGATTCCAGAGGAACTGCAGAGAAAGAACCAGAAGGGGCTGCAGCAGACACTGGGGAACTCTAAGGCCCTCCAAATCTGGATGCTCAGATGTCACTATAAACCATAATGCAAATGTCAGGAGAAGGAGCTGTCTTTGGGGATAAAATCCAGGGAGTACCTGGGTGACTGAGGTAAGAGTCATTGTCTTATGGAGCTTTGGGGGTGGCCAGGCTGTCCCCGCATTGGCTTGACAATGACAAGAGTAGCCATGGATACGATCACATGGAGGCCATAGCAAGTGTGAAAGCCCTGTCCTGGGAGCCTCTAGTTCAGCACAGAGCTGGTGTGGCTAGAGTGGAGAGGATGGTGGCAGTCAGGAGACCTGTATGGCTGCAGTGGAGAGGATGGTGGAGGCAGGGAGGCAGGTGTGGCTGCAGTGGGGAAGATGGTGGAGACAGGGAGGCCGATGTGGCTGTAGTGGAGAGGATGGTGGAGGTGGGGAGGCAATGAGGAGATCATGAGAGGAACTTTGGCTCTGGCTACAAATGACGTGCGAAGCCACTGTGGAGATTGGAGCAGAGGGGTGATTTTTCCTGAGTGAAAGTTTTACAAGCTCACTCTTGTTGTTTGAGGGTGGATTCCAAGGACAAAAAGGGTCTTGAAGGAAGGAGATCACTTAGAAGGCTGCGGGAACTGTCCAGCTGTGAGGTGATGGTGACAAGGGTGCGGCAGTCTCTGAGGTCCGTGCAGACTGATAGACTCAGCCTGGTTTAAAGCCATCTGGGGCAGAATTTGCCGAAGGACTGCGTGCACATGGGAGGAAAGAGCTTTTCACTTGTGTGGTTGGAGGCGCATCAGGGCACTGCTGGGTGGGGGGAGGAGGCTGGGAGCCCCGATGTGGACACATGGAACTGCTGACCCTTATCAGACCTCAGTGAAAGATGGGAGGAGCAGGGGACTACACAGGGTCTGGCTGCCCAGGCCTTGAGTCACTGAGCTGGCAGAGGCAGTGGAAGGAGCTGGAAGCATGGGGACACCCTCTGCGGCCCCCTTTCAGTTCAAATGCCAGAGTCCCCCTCTATGAGCTGTGTGACCCTGGCCACACCATTCCATCACTGCGGGCCTCAGTTGCTCCATTTGTAAAGTAGAAAAGATCCCTTCTACTCCCTGGTGGCAGGAGTAATTTGAATGAGGTAAGGCTGGGGACCTGGCCCAGAGCCTCCGTCATGAGTCGTGGGTTATTGAGGGCCCCATCCCAGTGCCTTCCTGTCCCTCCACACCTTTCTGCTCCCTCCCTCCTCATCTGCCTACTGTTGCCATGGCTCCTTAGAAAGGCATTTCAAAGGGGAGCTCCAGAAGTGACCAAAGAGGAGGCAGGCCGAGGCGTGCTGCAGCCCTCGGTATGGGGCTCGAGGTAGGAGGAGGCATGAGCTGTGTGCTCACGTGAGTCAGCACCTCCATGGAGTGTGGTCCAGGTGCAAGCCCATCTCCCTACATGCTGCGTTGCATGGAGTGTCTTTGAGGGTACAGGCAAGGATCACAGGAAGGGGTGATCTGGTTCATGCGCCAGCTCTGGCCACATGACATAAATGCCCCCTCCTCCTGTTCTCTGAGATATGTCTAGTTGTGCCCCTGTGCACTTCAAGAGTGACTCAGGTTATACAGCAAAAAATCTTTCCGAGCTAATCGTGGATATTTTCTTGTCCCTGAATTGTTGGCTAAGTGTTTTGCAAGTAACTTCAGTTTCTTTGATCCAAAGTACAGGGCAGAAAGCGAAACAAGTTTCGGAAAAACTGCCTGCCAGCCTTTAGTGCACCAGCAGCTGGCTTACCTGTGAGCAGCAGGAGATGCTGGGCGGATGGGAGTATCTCCGTGACTGGAGGAGCTGGAACTCTGAAGTTCTTCTCAACTCAGGGGGCTCCATGCTCGCTTGGCTCCTGCTCTGACCCTGGGAGACAGCAAGACCTCATTGGAGGATAGCAGGTGGGGCTACCAGGGAGGCTGGACTCTTGGTATCAACCACAGCTCCTGGCGTGGAGGGTGATTCCTGTGCCCAAGCTCCCAGGAAGCAGCAGAGCCCCTTGCCCCCAGGGCCTTTCAGCTGGGCCTTTCTCTGGCTTCTGGCATCACCAAACTCAGATTCTGGTGCTGCCCCAAGAACACATGAAGGGCTCTGTGATGGCCGAGATTGAGCGCCCTGTAGTGGGAGAAGGTGGAGCGCCCTGTGATGAAAAGGATGCAAAATAATATGCTGTCAATTTTATATCTCCCTTAAACAATCACATTCACACACACCTTAAATGAAACTTGAGGAATGAACTGCCCCAAGCCCCGGTTCCTGGCTGCACTGTTGAGTGACACATCGGGTTGGCTGACCTGCCCTGGTGCTGTCCCGGGCTGGAGGGGAGGGGCATAGCCCCTGCTTGCCATCATCAGGTGCCAAAAGTCTGTGTGTCTGAGCTGTAAGGCACGAGAGAGATGATGCATGCCACTGCCTTCCTCTTCCAGGCGGTAAAGTGGAGCCTGGAGAGATGGCGCAACTTGACCAGGAGAAATCAGCCAGCTCTGGAGAGGATTGGCATCGACCTGGCATCTTGCTTCTAAGCCCAGAGCTGTTCAAGCTACGCCACACATTGATCAGTCAGGCCAAAGGTGGGGGAAGAAGAGCAAGACACCACCCACCTCCCTGATGGATATCAGGGTCCCCGGAGCCCTGGGCTGGTCAGGGAACACAGGAAGTGCAGACTGATTTGTTTGGAGGTGTGCCTCCAAGCTCTCAGTCAGGGAGTTCTAAATTCCAGTCATTACCACTAACCAATTGTGATCGAGGTTTAAGCATATGGCCCTCTAATCAGGGTATTTCTGCTTTTATTTAATGGAAATCATTTCCCTGTGGCCCTGAGGGAGCAGGTTTCCACATGCCCTGTATGGGTGGGTGTGCTGGTGCCATCCACCACTCAGAAGCTCAGCAGTCCAATATCTTTTTGCCTAGCTGTGCCATAGTCAGTACAATAGATTCAAAGAGGGTTAGAAACCTACTTCATTTGCAATAAAACGGCTGGGAGGTAGACCCTGGGAAAGTGCAGCCAGAGCCCCCTGGGGGCCACCCTCATGGAATAATGTTTGGACCAGCCTGGAAGAACTTGGGAACCTATCAGCAGCTCTTGTCCTCCCCATCCCCCGCCACCTCCTCTTCTGTTTGAGAATTCTTTTAACACTGATCTGTAGTCAGGACTCAAAATTAAATTCTTCTACATTATTAAATTGAGTATTTGGCTTAATATTTTAAAATCTGAGACCAGTTGAGAACCAAACGCACTCCATCAGTGCCTCATGTTCCTGCTGAAATTAAAAGCTTGCTGAAAAAAAAAAAATGCAGTGAAGGCTGACTGCCCGTGTTCCCTGGTGGCCACAGTCTGTTTATGGGTCTCTGAGCATTTCTTTCCAAGCTCATGTTCTAAGCTCTCTCAAGCCTTCTGAGTGTATTCACCAAAATGGAACTGCAAAGTGCCAAAACTGGAATCCATTCTTTTATTCTTTTTCTCTCAGTTCCTCTAACATTGTCTGACTCTGTCGATTGTATCATGAGCTTTGCTGAACTCCCTGGAAAAGTCTGTATGCAATCAAACTGCAGTGAACACATTTTGAACCTTACTATGTATTTCAGCAGCTCATTTGGCTCTCAAGTATGAAAAAGTGCAAATTTCCTGTTGGCTTGCTTTCTTTTCCCCCTTCAAGACAAATCACAGGAGAACATTCAGGATATCCTAGACCTTGAAGCTTGAGCTCATAGATCAAAACGCCTCATTTGCCTTTCCTAGCGATGTTTTTGCTCCATGTAAAATTATAGCAGAACTTGGCAACCCAGCCCATGTATAGAGTTCCTGGGAAATCTGTCAATTTTATGTCTAATTTTTATGACTAGGATCTAGGTGCTCCATTGACCTCGATGCAGCACGCGATCACAGTAGCTTCATTTGTCTACTTGCTTGGTGTATTTACTTCTGTCTTTTTCCAGGTGGCTTCTTGATTTTTCATTTCTATTATAACAGTCTGTGTTGAGTTTTCTAAATAAAACTGACAATGCTTGGTGATACTCATTGTGAATGTGAAAAAAGTGCTTTCTTCTCAAGTTGGGTGATAAAGGGTCTACTACCTTCAGGACAAGCTATCCAGCCTTTCAAAGACACTTCCTAACGAGCAGATGCAGATGCATCACCACCCTCCTGGCAAGACATGGCCGTGTGGAGGGCGCGCAGCTGCGACTGCAAACATCTTGCATCTGTACATGCTCCAAGCTCCATGGACCCTTTGGTACGTTGTGAAGTGGTAAGCCCGGGGTGGAGCTTGAGTCTGAAAGACAGCAAACTTAAAAAGCTAATTTTTCATCTGAATGGGGTTTCTCATGGTGTGGTTAATAGATCCCTGACCATCCAGGATGGGCTAGCTGGTGGTTCCCATGCAGCTTATCACTTTAGGAGGAAAAACTAATGAATTCCTACATCTTATTTTGAAATCTTCAATGTGTACGAACTAAATTAATATTCAAATTAATTGTTATAGTTTAAAGGCTGTTGGACACGTGTAAGGTTTGAGAGATGATACAGGTTTCTCAGATTTACAGACAGGAGTGGCGCAGGATTGGAACCTGGGCCGCCATGACTAAAGCCACTGGCTTGTTTTGAACTGTGGTTCCTGCACAGTTGTTGGGGCTGCTCACGGCAGTGCTCTGATACAGCAAGAGGTGGTGTAACCAATCATGTTTATTTATCTAAAGCACTTAACTTATTTAGATTTCTGGCAAAAGCAGTAATCCATGTTATTTGTTCAAAACTGGGAAAGCTCAAGAGAGAATAAAGAAAAGCAAAGGCCGGGCGCGGTGGCTCAAGCCTGTAATCCCAGCACTTTGGGAGGCCGAGGCGGGTGGATCACGAGGTCAAGAGATCGAGACCATCCTGGTCAACATGGTGAAACCCCGTCTCTACTAAAAATACAAAAAAATCGCTCCGCATGCCTCCACTTCCCAAGTAGCTGGGACTACAGGCACGTGCCACCACACACAGCTAATTTTTGTATTTTTAGTAGAGACGGGTTTTCACCATGTTGGCCAGGCTGGTCTTGAACTCCAGACCTCAGGTGATCCACCCACCGGGGCCTCCCAGTGTTCTGGGATTCCAGGCATGAGCCACCGTGCCCAGCTGGGAGTGCTTTCTTTTGCATGTACAGGAGTCCCCGCTTTTATGCAGTTTCACTTTGTTTGGTTTCAGTTGTCCAAGAGCAACTGTGGTTGGAAAATATTAAGATATTTTGAGAGAGAGAGAAAGGGAGACTGCATTCACATAACGCTGATTACAGTACATTGTTAGAATCATTCAATTTTATTATTGGTTATTGTTGTTAATTTCTTGCTGTGTCTCATTTATACTTTGAATTTTATCATGGGTGTGCGTTACAGTTGACCCTCCATATCTATGGGATCTGCATCTGCGGATTCAATCAACTATGAGTTGAAAATATTCTGAAAAGAAAAGAAAATAAAAATAATGATATAACAATAAAAAATAACAGAGGCTTAAAATGCAGTATAACAACCATGTATAGAGTAGTTACATTGTTTTAGATATTTTAAGTAATCTAGAGATGAATTAAAGCAAACTTGCCCAACCTGCTCCCGGGCTACATGTGGCCCAGGATAGCCTTGAATGCAGCCCAATACAAATTCATAAACTTTTAAAAAACATTATGAGATTTTTTTTGCAATTTTTTAAGCTTATCAGCTACCATTAGTGTATGTTATGTGTGGCCCAAGACAATTCTTTCAGTGTGGCCCAGGAAAGCCAAAATATTGGACACTCCTGAATTAAAGTATAAGGGAAATTATATGTAAATAATACACCACTTTACATGTGACTTGAGCACCAACAAATTTTGATATGTGCAGGGGGTCTTGGACCTAATCCCCTGGGGATATGAAGGGATGACTGTACAGGAAAAAAAAAAAAAAAAGCACAGTCCATCCAGGGTTATGGACTATCCAGGGCTTCAGGCATCCGTTGGAGGTCTTAGAACGTATTTCCTGAGGATAAGGAGGACTACAATGCTGATCAAATTGGGCATAAGATTTTCTATACCTCTTCTAATAGGATGATTTACAGAATCTCTGGGAAGATCATTTTCAGCTAAATAGTATTCTGCCCTTTGAATGTACCACTACCAATTTAACTAGCCCAAGATCCTGGATCATTCACGCTGTTTCCCACTTATGACTGGAATAGATAAAACTTCACTGAATATCTTACATGTAAGTCCTGAGTGCAATGCTAACTGAAAGCCTAGTAGTAGTTACTTTATTAGATAGCGTGTACATTTCTTTTCTATAGCATCACACCCTGGGGTCCATTGTGGAGGGCTACGGGTGGGTGGGGGAGGGATAATGTGGAGAGAAATGTCAGATATAGGTGATGGGGGGATGGTGACAACCCCGTTACCATGAATGTACATATGCAACAATCTTGCAGGATCTGCACATGTACCCCAGAATCTAAAGTACAATAAAAAAATTATTATATCAACAAGACTTTGGCAAGAGTCTGCAAGGCAGCCTCCTTTCAGAGACTCTTCAAAGAAGTTGAGTATGTTCATTAAAAGTTTTCAAAAATAGTAACCACTGCTTAAGCAAAACATGGTAGGTCTTATTTTAATCTCCATTTTCTTCAGTAACAGTGAAACTGAACATTTATCATGTTTTATTAAATACCTGTACTTCTTATCTTGTAAATTGATTGTTTCTTTTTCCATTGCATTCTTTATCTTTTTCTTACTGGTTTGCAAATCATCGCTGTACCGTGAATAGATTAGCTCTTTGCAATGTGATCCAAATAACTTCCTCAGAATACTGTGGGCTTTTTGAATTTGTTTATGATGTTTCCCTTTAATACTTCATTAATGTAGTTAGATCATTAGATCAGTCTCTTCCTTTATAGTTTCTTTGTGTCATGCTGAGAAGGACTTTGCTGTTCCGAGATCAGATACATATTAATCCATGTTGTATTCTAATTCTTTCATGATTTATGATTCATATTTTATCTTTTCATCTAGCAGATATTATGATGTATGTCATGAGGTAAGACACTGCTTTTTTCCTCTCATAATTAAAAAAATGTATAAAACATTTAAAAATTATCAGTCTTTTGGTTATGATTTTAAAATGTCACCTTCATCATAACTTACGTTCGTGCATGCACAGAGCACACACGTCTCACAAACACACATTTATGAACTTTATTATGTGATCTCCTCTGAAGAGAGTTTATTGTTATTTGCTGTTAGTACAGATGTTACAACAGACCTAATGGGCTTTTTCTTTTTTATTATGTTTTCAATTGTATAGAGAGAAACTATATATTTTTATACATTTATTTATTTACCAACTACCTTATAGAAGTCATATGCTTTTTGATATTTTCTTATCAAGGAATTTTCCAGGTAGGCAATTGTATCAGCTGCATATAATAACATTTATTTCACATTTTCTAACATACCTTTTTGACACAATTTATGATTGCTACAATACATTTTCTTTCTTTTTTTTTCCCCCATTTATTTATTTTATTGCATTTTAGGTTTTGGGGTACATGTGAAGAACATGCAAAGTTGTTGCATAGGTACACTCGTGGCAGTGTGATTTGCTGCCTTCCTCCCCATCACCTACATCTGGCATTTCTCCCCTTGCTATCTCTCCCCAGCTCCCCACCCCCCACCGTCCCTCCCCTATTTCCCCCCAACTGACCCCAGCGTGTACTTCTTCCATATTATAATGTAGTTATTTCAAGAAGGGACTTCAAAAAGTTTGTGGAAAAATAAAATTAAAAGATAAAGGTAAAAATTTAAATTTTATTTTTCAATATAACCTCCATCAAGTTCAAGACACTGTTGCAAAGATTATACCAGCCATTTAGTTCCTCTCTAGCAAACTCAGGATCCTGGGTATTTAACCATGTGAATGAAGCCTGTTTTACATCATTGACTGAAGAAAAATGAGTCCTCTAAAAAATTTTTTTAAGATTAGAAAACTAAAAGAAGTCAGAGAAAAACCAAATCAGGACTGTAAGGTGAATGCCTAATGATTTCCCATCAAAACTCTGAAAAGATTGCCCCTGTTTGATGAGAGGAATAAGCAGGAGCACTATCATGGTTGGAAAGGACTCTGGTGAAGATTTCCTGGGCATTTTTCTGCTGACACTTTGGCCAACTTTCCCAAAACACTCTCATAATAAACAGTTGTTACCCTTCTGTGGCCCTTCAGAAAGCAAAAATGCCTTGAGCATCCCCAAAACCTGTTGCCATGACCTTTACTCATGACTGGTCCACTGTTGCTTTGGCTGAACCACTTCCACCCCTTGGTAGCCATTGTTCTGATTGTGCTTTGTCTTCAGGATGGTATTGGTAAAGCCATGTTCCCTCTCCTGTTATAATTCTTCCAAGAAATGCTTTGGGGTCTTCATCTGATTTGTTTATAATTCACATTGAAGCTCTGCTTTTGTTTGCAGCTGATCTGGGTGCAAAGGTTTTGGTACCCATCAGGTAAAAAGTTTGCTTAACTTTAATTTTTCAGCCAGAATTGTGTAAGCTGAACCAACTGAGATGTCTATGGTGTTGGCTGTTGTCTCTGCTGTTAATCATTTGTCCTTTTCAAACAGGGCATGAACAAGTTCATTACTTTTTTCTTTGAAAATTGATGTCTGTGGTCTGTCTCTGTGGGCTTCAACTTCAGCATGGTCTTGTCCCTTCTTAAAGCAAGTTATCCATTGTAAACTGGTGATTTCCTTGAAGAATTGTCTTTATAAACTTTTTGTAAAACATCTATGATTACACCATTCTTCCTCCCAAGTTTCAGTGTGAATTTGATGTTTGTTCTTGCTTTGATTTCAGCAGAATTCATGTGACTCTGACAGGGACTCTCTCCAAACTGATGTCTTTCCTTCTTAGTGCCTCAAACTAAGTCCTGGTCAGACAAGTTATATAACAAGTTAATGCAAGTTTATTTTGGTACAAAAAATGTGAAATCCATGCATAGCTGTTCATAATATTCATCTTCTATGATCTTCTTGAAGGCTTCTCATATTTTCTTGCTTTATTCTTAAATTTTCTGTTTTATTATTGGGTTGCATTTTCTGCAATAAACATTTTCAAAGTATTTTTCTCTCCAGCACCTTGAGTAGCGTATTATCTTACTTTTATTCTGTGGGACCTTTGCATTAGACTCACACGGTTTTTACTCTTCTCCAGACAAGAAGAAGCCTCTGCTAGTCTCACATTTCCACAAGGCAGGAACCATAGAGCCCCCTCAACTCTCACCCTTGTCCTTCTTGGAATGCTGTTAGATCGTGTTCTAGGACCTCAGTTCCAGGATTGGTTGATAACATTCATTCTACAGATTAAGGGGCACAAAGGGCTGGAAGTCAGGAGGGATATGGAACGATGCATGGCTCCAGGAGGAGATCATCTTCCCACACTGTGACTTTGTGTCTGGGGGACCTGGGTTTGTATGTGATCAAGCTTCCAGATTAGTCATCATTGAGAGCGAGGACTTTGCCCAGCCTCTTCCTGTGCCACTGTTTGCCAATCAGAGATAATCCCATCTATCAAGCTGGACTTTGCTGTGGGTAACTCCCATGTAATCTCAAGGACCACTAATTCCAGATGCTTCTTACTGCCCGTAGGCTGTGACCTGCTGACACCTTGCACATTAGGCACTTCTAATGGAGCCCTGCAATGACCTCCCTCCTGCATTTTAAAGGAAGGCTTTTGGGTCTACCATCCTAAGAAGCAGCTGTGTTAACACACCCTGTTACCACTGGCAGTGCATTGTGCAGACATTCTCCACATCAGGGTGTGAGAATAGGGGCCCCTGATTCCAGTCCTGTTGCAGATTTATGCATATTATATATCCTCCATATTTATATATGTTTTTATATGTGCACTATATATATATTAATATATAACAGCCACTGAGCACAGCAGATGTTGCACAATGCAGCTGGGATTCTGGAAGGACAGAATTAGATGTCAGCCTCCTGTGGAAAATAATAGGCAAAACACATTTACTTGAATTTAGAAATGGGGCATATTATTCTTCACAAGTAGTTTGGCAGAAAAGCCATAGTAAGCCAACATGGTTAGGCCATTAATCTCTGGACTAGTGAGAAACTGGATCGCTTTTGGATAAGCACTCTCTAAAGACCTAGTGACACCTAATGACACTATGTCGTGTAGAGCGTGTACATCTGCCTACTCCTTTCTTTGGTTATGAGATAGAGGAAGGGTTGTATCATCACCTGAGCAGGTTGTAATAAGCATAGGTGAAGTGAATGTTTACTTACTTGAAGAAAATTTGCTCCTGGATAAAGTTGGACTTTTGTTAACCACTGAGCAGGTAAATAAACTTATCTAGGTGCTCTTGAACTTTCTGAAAAGACAGATATTAGCTGTAGCTTCCCTCCTCAATCAACTAGGAACAGTGGACCATCCGTCCGCTAAGATATTTTAAATCAATTTAAATAAATGTACTCTGTTGGTCATCAAAGACCTTCTGGCTTTGATTCACCATTAAAAATACTGTGACAAGACATGATGAACATTTTACTGACACAAATATATTTCCCAGGAAAGCTGAGGACAGAACATTTAAACTGTTCAAAGTGCCCTTCATTTGATCTTCTTCTCCAAGCTTCTTCAAGGAGTCCATGAATCTGATGCCTTGCTGCTGTTATTAGAATCATGAGATCTTTAGTTCTAGGGGTCTGCCCTCAAATATGAGGATATGTCCCCAAGTAGAGTCAAATTCATCAGAATAATTTATCATGGCATATCATCTGAGGATTTATTCATAGTTTATGTTATTTCTTCTCCACTTAAGGTAAGATATAGGCAAAACATACACAGGCATGTATGCAGGCTGGGCACACATATTTGTTTTTGTATTTTATCCATCTATTTTTGAACTTTGAGGGTGACTGTTGGTCCCAATTCTTAGACCTGGATTTATTTGTTTTTCACCCTGACCCTTTGTGATTTGACAGCCGTGTTGGGCTCGAGCCTGGCTGGCTTTGCCCTGCACACTGGAGCCCCAAGCTATGAAGCCTCCCAGCTGCAGCTATTCAGGCCCCTTGATCATTTTGCTGTCCTTCTCTGAAGGTTTGGTTCAATAGTAGAATGCTGTTCTTTGTTTTGTTCCCTGCACCATTTCCTCTAGGCAGAACTTGGCATCCAGCAAATCTGTTTTGGCCTCCATCCAGGTAATTTAGTAGCACAAGTTTCTCATTATAAAATAGGTTCACCTGTAGGATGGTCCCATGGTCTGGACACTGAGCTGGCATGATTATTATTAAGACACTGCTTCTGTACAACATATGTTTTCAGCATGGATTGTTAATTCTCCCGTATCCATGCCTAGGGAGGCTCCTTTAGGGTTGGTGCTTCTTTGTTCTTGTTGGGAATTGAGAGAACAGCTAGCTAAATTTCCAGCTGTCCTCTTCACATTACTATTTAAAGTCAGAGATGACAAAGACCGCAATTATAAACACAAATTGACAGTGTGTCTGTTCCCACCTTCGAGGAAGGGTTTTGCGATTGCTCTGAATGTTGGCGCAAGCATTTTAATTTTGGGTCACTATGAAACCACGATTATGGTACATTTAACTGTCCCTTTGTTTTAAAGAAGGTACGGATTACCTCAGCCCATTTGTGTCTTACTACTCTAAGGCTGATCTTTTCTCGGGTTAAAAGAGAAAGATTACACACTAGGGTCACTCTGCAAATGTTTTGCATTAGTGCAGAAATTGCCTTCGTGTACTAAGATGTTTAAGCACCTACAAAGTTGTCGCCAGCCATCTGGGCTGCTGGGAACACTAAATCAATCTGCTGTATGCACAAAGCCAAGTAATTTATCTGTCAGGTAGTATTTCATTTAAAACATATTTCTGTGCAAAATGCAATACGTAAAATCGTCCATTTCTATACCTGAGTCCTGCCATTCCCACTATTCCACAGATAAATTTATCTTTTTAATGGAGCAAGAAGGTCCTTGGGCAGCCAGTTGGCATTCCATTTTAGGAAAGGTCTGCTATTTACATTAAGCAAATATCCAAGAACTATTGGGAGAAGCATCAGTATCTTGTTTGATTATTGTGTTTCTCCCAACCTAGCTTTGAAATTATTCAGATGAGTCCTGGAATCAGAAGGTCAGTTGAGGTTTTCCATGATGACTTCATGACAAAGGATCCGTCCGTTACCCAATCGGATGCACTTAGAAACCAGAGCCCTATTTTATCTCCTTATTCTATAGTGGGGGCTGAGAAAGCTTTATGAAGCTTGAGTTTAATCTTCCTCTCAGATTTATGCTCCTCAACTCTCCAAATGTAGACGTGCCTTCTGGCATTCCTTCCTTTCCCCACTGTCAGATACCAATTTGCATGATGGGAAGTGCGCGTGCACTGTACCAAGTGCATGTACCTGCTCTGTTAAATTATTCCATTGTTCAATCGTAAAAACCAAAGAGGATTTGGATGAAAAATAACTGGCTCTCTTCCACCATTTTTGTATTTTTCCTTTCCTATACGTAAATGAATCATTCCTAACTTGATGCATTTAGGGTGGGGATCCCAGTCTGGTATCATTTCTCCAGCCTTGCGAACTGATTAATGAGACACCATCTCGGCTGAATTTATGCTTCTGTTCACCTGGCAAAATGCAGTTTGTTCTTCCTTCACAAACAGAAAGGAAATGTGCAGAAATCAGGTTTTTCATATCTTTGTGCCAGAGGCCAACAGAGAAAGGTTGCAGAAAATGTTTCAGAAAAGCTACTTGGGAAGAGAAAGATGCTTTTGTAGATTTGAAAATATTACTTAGACCAAAAGTCTGTATCCTACTGGGATAGTTTTCACAGGAGCTGTTAACTCCTTGGAAATGTATCTATTTCTACTCAAAGATGCTCCAGGTGCTAAGATGTTCTAGCATCTCCCTAGAAAGGTGCCTACATCTCCTCTCCCCATCTTATGTCCTCCCCCATCCCTTCGAGGGCCACTGAAGGCTGCTGGAGCCTCCTTGTTGAGAATCTGCAGGTGATCACAGATTTTACCACCTGACTATATAGCTAAAGGTGGGTTCCACACAGGCTGGCACTAAATTTCCGTTCCTTAAGTGTTTCTAAATGTTGAAAAGAGATACTGTTTTAGTTCTTTGTAAATTCTGGATATCAGTCCTTTGTCAGATGGGTAAACTGCAAAAATTTTTTAACAAGCCCATTCAAAAGTGGGCAAAGGATATGAACAGATACTTTACAAAAGAAGACATACATGAGGCCAGCAAACATATGAAAAAATGCTCACCATCACTGGTCATCAGAGAAATGCAAATCAAAACAACATTGAGATACCATCTCATGCCAGTTAGAATGGCGATCATTAAAAAATCTGGAGACAACAGATGCTGGAGAGGATGTGGAGAAATAGGAACACTTTTACACTGTTGCTGGGAGTGTAAATTAGTTCAACCATTGTGGAAGACAGTGTGGCGATTCCTCAAGGAACTAGAAATAGAAATTCCATTTGACCCAGCAATCCCATTACTGGGTATATATCCAAAGGATTATAAATTGTTCTACTATAAGGACACATGCACACGAATGTTCATTGCAGCGCTGTTTACAATAGCAAAGACCTGGAACCAACCCAAATGCCCATTGATGATAGACTGGACAGGGAAAATGTGGCACATATACACCATGGACTATTATGCAGCCATCAAAAACGATGAGTTTGTGTCCTTTGTAGGGACATGGATGAACCTGGAAACCATCATTCTCAGCAAACTGACAGAAGAGCAGAAGATCAAACACCGCATGTTCTCATTCATAGGCGGGTGTTGAACAATGAGAACACATGGACACACACAGGGAGGGGAGCACTACACACTGGGGTCAGTTGGGGGGAAATAGGGGAGGGATGGTGGGGGGTGGGGAGCTGGGGAGAGATAGCAAGGGGAGAGATGCCAGATGTAGGTGATGGGGAGGAAGGCAGCAAATCACACTGCCATGTGTATACCTATGCAACAATCTTGCATGTTCTTCACATATACCCCAAAACCTAAAATGCAATAAAATAAATAAATGGGAAAAAAAAAAGATAGATACTGTAAGAATTTGGGTGTCTTATCCAAACACGTAAGGTTGACTAACTCTGGGATGAGATTTTAGGACCACAGAATAGAGCATCATCAAAAATGATGGGATCGTTCTGGTTCCCCATTGGATGAATTTCATGACAGGATGTTCAAAACTTGCTCACTGTCTTAAGAGCCGTGGGAGGGCCCAGTAGCAGAGCCCAGAATGGTGATCGATCCAAGTGCACTGCTGGGTCCCTGGCTTTTCCTGACGCCGTGCTGCCATTGCTGGGAGGATGGAAAAGAGACTCTTTTTTTTTTTCCTTCTCTCAGCTTTTCCTGCCAGGTGTTCTGCAAATCTTTGTTCCAAGCTTTTTTCATCGATTTTTCTCCACAGCAGCCGGAGTTGCCATCCCCCTCACAGAGTGACTGTAGCTCACACTCCCCTGATGACAAGGCTTTCTGGCTTTCCTGCCCTTCAGCAGCGAGCTGTCCATCCTCAGCCCCTCCCACTGGACCATGGCCTACCCCTTCCTCACCATGTAAACTTCCAGTGCCGGATGCTCCACGCTGGAAACACCTCCTGTGTTGGCGCATTAGCAGAATGCTTGCCTCTGTGGGGAACATTCCCATCCGTCTCCAAGACTGACACACTGTCCAAGCCCGCTAATCTCAGCTCACCACTCCCCAGACCTCAGCTCTCCTGCAGCAGCTGGGGGCTCAGTGGTCCAAGAGTCCGACTTCTCGTGACCCACAGCATCACCGAGGGTAGATGCCCTCACAGTTGGCCCGCGCCGGCTCCCTGAGGTGGTTGCACACACTCCATTTTTGCACAGACACATAGGCGTTTCTGTCCCATTTCTTTTAGTCCTGGGAGACAACCTGGCAGGCTCTTGTTCATTTAGTTTTCCGGCAAACATGTGCTGAGAGGTGGGATATGACATGAGCAGACGGTGAAACTCCAGGTTCTACTGTCCGGGGTCTGTGGTCTTCGACACTCCAGCTACTGTTTTGAGAACAGCACCCAAGGCTACATTTGCCTTCGCTTCACCTCCTGAAGCCAGATCCCAGCCTGCCATCTTTAGCCTGAGTCCCAGTGGTGGGGTGGCTTAGTAGAGTATTTGTTAGTCGTGTGTAAGCCTGTCATTGTGCTGCCAGGGTCTAGGAATGGGGATGGGTGGTTTGGGGGCAGTAATCAGGGTGGGGAGTGTGGCATGCAGTGGGGCTGAAGCACAGGCTTTCCCTGGGCAAAACTTTTGCACGAGTTTTAGAGCTATCTTCAGGGCTTGGCCAGAGATTGGCTTTTAAGCTTCTGTCAATCTGGTTTGACTATTCACCAGATAATTGCCACCTTCCCTCTCTGGGTCTTGAGTGAAAGTGTGTGAGTGTCCTGAGGCCTGATGAGATCCCGGGGCCGTGCAGCTGATCAACATGCACTCTTTTGAGAGCTGAGGATCCCTGGTGGATTGATGAAAGCCACCCATGGCCGCTCTCCGGGAGAGGAAGTGGGGATTGTCCTCATTCCCTTTTATTAGAGTGGCATTTCCCCAGTGGGATGCCATGGGATGTGATTCCTCTAAGGAGCTCTGGATCTCATTATCTGACTCCTTCTGGTGTGGAACAATATGGCAGGAGCACTAAGTCGGGAACTGTGTTCTTCCACAGCGTTAGAACTCAGGCCAGGAAGCTGACTCAGAGGTCGGTGAGGGCTAAGAGTGTTTATAATATTAAATAGCGTGTTTTTCCTATTTTCCAAATGATCTCTTTTTATAGGAGAAGCAGGGCTTCAAGTGAGAAGGTCATGGTCACCAGGTTATCAAAGTGCAAACATGAACCACATCCATGTGGACAGGGCCATGTTGCATCCACGTTTATTCAAATTATCCAGATAGCTAAGAAAAGTCAGACTATATTGATGTAATCTGCAGAACCTGATCAAGCCAGTAATCATTATGCCTTCCGAGTTTTCAAATGGTATTAAGTGGATTTAAAGAGTGCCGGCTGAACGTGGTGGCTCACACCTGTAATTCCAGCACTTTGAGAGGCTGAGGCAGGCAGATCACCTGAGGTCAGGAGTTTGAGACCAGCCTCACCAACATGGTGAAACCTTGTCTGTACTAAAAATACAAAAAAGTTAGCCAAATGTGGTGGCAGGTGCTTGTAATGCCAGCTACTCAGGAGGCTGATGTAGAAGAATCTCTTGAACCTGGGAGGCAGAGGTTGCAGTGAGCCAAGATGGTACCATTGTACTCCAGCCTGGGCAGAAAAAGCAAGACTCCATCTCAAAAAAAAAAAAAGAGTGTGCAGCAGGTGCCACCAGGTGCCATGTTGGTGTGTCCTTGTGGCCACTCCTCCATCATTCTTCTGCAGGTGGCACCAGGTTTTCTGCAGGAGATACTGTGGCTGGGTGCAGGGGACATTTCCTGGAGGACTTCTCCATTTCTATTTTCCCCTGGGAATCCTGTACACTGCGCATGTGTTGCTTTTAGCCAAAGCGTAGACCTCAGACTCAGGCAGAGAGAAAAAGCAGAATGACGTGGCCTCAGAAACATGGCATGTTCCTGCTCCACAGGTCAGGGACGGGAAACTCTTTTCCTTCCAGCAAACACAAAACACAGCTCTGTGCCACCTGCCTGTCAGGTGCCCCATCAACCAGGCAATCCCCCAAGGCCCTTTTAGTGGGAAACAGTAGGATCAGGCAGGCACTGCTCACTCCGGGAACACAAGCCAGGAGGTTCAATCTCCTTGGTTTGCACTCCCAGGTAATGTCCTCTAAACAGTGGCAAGGCCACTCATTGGAACTGACATTCTGTGATGGGCTCAGACAAACACAGGGGCCTGGCTGGCCTCCTGGAGCCCTGGGATGGGGTGACCCAACATGGTTATCATTTGATTGAAACGATCAACTCATTTCCCATAGGTCACAGGATATCAGCGGGCTCCAAATCGGAAGAGACTTGGCCTCATTGCCTGATTACCGGCGGCTGCCCCAGCTGAATTCTAGAATGCGCGTTTGAAAGTGGAAAGTACCGGCCATGGCTGGAACACAGAAGTTGAGGTGATGTCTCCAAGAAGCTTCTTCTCTCGTGTCTGCACACTGTAGAATCCGGTATTCGGTTACAGAAAACCACAATCCCTGCACAGGGCACAGGAGCTCCTGGCCCACGGCCCTGCCCTCTGCAGGGTCATGAGAACCGGTGTGCACATGGTGTCAGATGTGCACGCAATATCAGGGAAGAGGAAGTGTGTTCGTGTCCTAGGACTGGTGTGGCAAAGCATGCCATGCTGGGGGGTGTAACCAACAGAAATGCAATGTTTCACAATTCTGGAGTCCAGAAGTCCCACATCAAGATGTCAGTTGGGGCCTCGCTCCCTCTGAAAACCCTGGGGAGGGATCTCCCTCATGCCTCCCTCCCTGCTGTGGCGGCATCAAGTGTCCCTCAAGATAGATGCATTCCTCCAACTCTTCTCCTTTACGTGAATTCTGCCTGTGTCTCCACATCATCTTTCCTTTCTGTGTGTCTGTCTCTGCATCTAACGATCCCCTTTTATAAGGATGCTGATCACGCTGGATTAAGGTTCTCTGCATCTAACGACCCCCCTTTATAAGGATGCTGATCACGCTGGATTAAGGTTCTCTGCATCTAACGACCCCCCTTTATAAGGATACTGATCACGCTGGATTAAGGTTCTCTGCATCTAACGACCCCCTTTTATAAGGATGCTGATCACGCTGGATCAAGGTCCTGATGTAGTTAGGCTTTTTGTCTCAGCCTTTTTCTTTTTGTGAGACAGAGTCTTACTCTGTCCTCCAGGCTGGACTGCAGTGGCATGATCTCAGCTCAGGGCAATCTCCCCCTCCTGGGTTCAAGCGATTCTCCTGTCTCAGCCTCCCAACTAACTGGGACTGTAGGCACATGCCACATGCTGGGCTAATTTTTGTATTTTTAGAAGAGATCAGGTTTCATCATGTTGGCCAGGCTGATCTCGAACTCCTGACCCCAAGTGACCCTCCCCACCTCAGCCTCCTAAAGTGCTGGGACTATAGGCCCCAAATCTCATCTTGAATTCCCCATAATCTTCATGTGTCAAGGGAGGAAACTGGTGGGAGGTGACTGGATCATGGGGTGGTTTTCCCCACAGTGTCCTTGTCATAGTAAATGGGTTCTCACGAGAGCTGATGGTTTCATAAGGGGCTCTTCCCCCTTCCCTCTTGCTTCTCTCTCCTGCCACCATGTGAGAAGTTCCAAGCTTGCTTCCCTTTCTGCTTCTACCATGATTGTAAGTTTCCTGAGGTCTTCCTAGCCATGCAGAACTGTGAGTCAATTAAACCTCTTTCCTCTGTAAATCACTCAGTCTCGGGTAGTATATCTTTCAGCAGTATGAGAATAGATTAATTAATACAGGTCCACACTAGTGACCTCAGTTTAATTTGATTATCCATAAAGACCCTACTTCCAAGTAAAGTCACATTTCATGGTACTGGGGGTTGGGCTTTCATATGTGTTTGTGGGGGGACAAAACTCAAAATGGAAGAGGAACTATGGTGACTCCATGTTGTTTCTGAAAGGCTCATCTCTTGGGACAAAAGCCCTTGTGCCACGGTACTCTGATGGTCACGTTCATACCTGCTATACCTCTGCTCTGTTTTCCCCCAGAGGTTGGAGACGGGAATAGCTTTCCTGATATCTAGACCTGTCATGTCCTCAAGCGGGAATTCATTCATTCCATATGCAACAAACTGTCCCTAGAACCTTCTGACTGATGCTGGCACCCAGAAGGAGAAGCTGCCTTAGCATCTTTTTCATGCACTGTTGTTCTAGGCATTGGCTTCTTAGAGACTTCTTCAGTGGCTGTGAGAAGTGGCCCTGACCTTGGGGAATGTGGCAGACATGACCTAAAATATATTCTAAGGAGAAAGAAAGCAGCACCTAGAGTGGAGTCTGCAGAGCCAGGATCTCTCTGGAGCAGCCCTGATGAAGTCTCCAGGGTGCTATCCAGTGCCATCTGATGTGCCAGTTGTGACAATCCATGCCTAGTCACAGCTGCATAGATCTCTGACTCAGAGGCCCCACCTGACTCCCACCTCCTGCTTTAGCATGACCAGGAACAGTCCCAGGTTGCTGCTGGAAAAACATTGCCAACAGCGTGTCAGAAGTTGCTAGTGAGAGATAAAAGCCGGCCCGTCACGAGGCCTGGAGAAGGTGGTGAGAAGGTGGGCTCTCGACAGTGACGTGCAGGGAGCCACAGAGCTCACACTCGTAGCTCTTCTTGCACCACTTCTGTGGTCTGTGAAGCATTGCTTAGAGATGACCTGACCCTCCTCATCCTCTCCTTTCTCTCCTTATTTTCCTTCATGGCCAATGCCAGAGGATCAAGAATCCACTTAGTCTACTGGATCACCAGCGCGAGTCTGCTGTAAGTCTAGGTGCGAGGGCCAGGCACAGACTCCTTGGCAAGGCAGCAATCAAAGCCAGTTCTGAGTATTAAAAAAAAAAAAAAAACCCTCAGGTGTTTGACCTGCCAAGTCTCCTCAGCATGTAAATACTTTATGATGGCAGAAATCTGTATTATGCTGCTGTGCAAAAATCTAAATGAAATTAGTCACAAGTATAAACAAATGGGTTTGCATTCAAGGGCAGTACCATTGCTGCTTAAACAAGATTCACACTTGGGTTTCAGAGAGGAGCACATTGATGTCCAGATCACCAAGTGAAGCAAAGGAGGTGCAAGGAAAATGTACTGGGAATTTTTTCCTTTTTTGATGAGTTCCAGGTTCAGTTTTGTCTTCAGGTATAGGTACGGGTCAGTACATTAAGTGGACAGCTGTGCTCTGCCGTGAAATAATGAGAATCTCACTTACCAGCACCACTGAGTCTTCCCAGGCAGGACCACAAAGGCATCAGCCTCCTTGGGTCTAAGGACAATGGAACCAACTCAGAGAGGTGCCTCCTGGAAGTACCAGGCTCTGGCAAATGTCAGCATTTTGGGTTGCTTGCCTAGATTCTGGAGAATTGGATGGGAGGTGGACTCAAACTGTTGCCAAGAAGATTTTGTTACAAGGTTTTAAATATCTCCAGTGCTGGTGAGGTTCTGGAACATACCTCATTAATACACAAAGCAGGGCTGAGGCCCAGATTCCCAGGCCAACAGGCCAGCGGTATGAGGACCAGAGCCTAGCCAGGTCAGCTTGTGAGGGTGAAGTGCCTTAGACAGCCATGGGTGGGGAACGGGGGGACAGAATCAGTGGACGTATTTTAGCTGAGCGCTCCTGCAGCAGCACCAGAAGGTGGGGAAGTCACCTGTGAAGGTAGTGTCCTTTCCTGGGAGCTGTGCCTGCGGTTCATTGTCCCTCCCTCCTCACAGTGCCATGCTGAGGGGTTCCCTCCAGGCTTTGACTCTGCGCTTTCTGCTCCCCTCCAAGGCCACGGTCCTCTGCACAGTCTCCAGACAGTGGTCATTTTAAGTGGCTTCTTTTAGTAGAAGTTCCCAAGCAAGTGACCTCCTCCGTAGAGAATCGATTGCTGAAGTTGCAGTGCCTGCTTCTTGGCTGATCTGTAATATGGCCCCAGCTTGGGCCACCTTACACCTTTCCCCCGACCTCACTGGCATCTGCAGGTTTTCTGCAGCTCCGTGTACTGCTCCTGAAAACACTCTCAGACCAGACTCTGGAAAATCACAGCAGCCAGGCTCTGATTGAGTGCTATGGTGTTCTTTCTCAATGTCATATCAATGTTCTCTCCTGTACCTCTCTCACCCCAGCCCAGCCCTTGGGAGGTGATAGATGCATCAAGTCAGAGGCCTTTCCTGCCTCCCTCTCACCCAGGCCTTGCAGGCTTAGGGTGTTGCTGAAGGCTGTGGGTAGCTGTGAGGCATGCTCTTAAAAGCAATTCCCTGATGAGGCTTGTGGAAGCTCTCCATGAACAAACATGATCTGGAGCACACATATGTGTGTGCACGTACCCACAAGCCCACAGAAGTGGAAGACCAGGGTGCAGATGCCTTCCAAATCTTCTCTGTGTTGCCTCACCTGCAGACACCTCTTTTCCCCCTTAGTACCCCATTGGCTCCCAAACTCAACCACAGGTCCCCAGCTCCCTCCCTCCATCCTCTTACATCCTCCCCCAGCTGAGTCAGACCCTGCACTGGTTCTAATGACATGTTCTTGTTACTTCTAAAGAAAGACCAACACGTTGTATTAAAATAATCATGACCGTGTCTTGCCCTCACTAGCCTGGGGCCTGCTTGAAATTACGGAGCTTGTCTTTCATTTTGAAAGTCCCCAGAGTCAGCACTTAAGAGGCAGATATATGTTTTATATATATGTGTGTGTGTGTGTGTGTGTGTGTGTGTGTGTGTGTGTGTGTGTGTATAAAACTCTCCCTCTCCATCTACACCTGAGTGCTTCTCCATCTGTATCTCTGTCTATATTGATATTTCTATCTATCCACCCATCTGTCCATCCACCTAGTCACCCATCCAGTCACCCATCTATCCATTCATCTATCCACCCATTCATCCACCCATCTACCCATCCCTCTATCCATCTATCTCTTCACCCATTTATTCATGAATCTTTCCAATCGTCCATGTATCTATCCATCCATCTATCTACCTATTTATCAACCCATTCATCTGTCTATTTATCCATCCATCCACCCATTTATTCATCCAACTATCCATCCATTCACTTATCTATTCATCCATCTATCCACTTATTCATCCACCCATTCATTCATCCATCTATCCACTCATCCACTCATCTATTCATCCATCATCCACCCATCAATTCATTCATCTATCCATCTAGTCATCTGTCCATCCATCCACCCTTCTATCCATCCATCTATCCACTCATCCACTCACCTATCCATCCACCTACCCATCTTTCCATTTATTCATCCACTCATCTATTTGTCCAGCTATCCATCATCCACCTATCTACCCATCCACTCACCTATCCACCCAACTACTCATCTATCTATCCACCCACCTATGTATCCATCTAACCACCCATCCATCCACCCAACTGTCCATCCATGTATTCATTCATCTATCCATCCTTCTAGACACCCATCTATCTATCCATCCATTCATGCATCCATCCATATGTCCTTCTAATATTTGTATCTACATTACGTTAGTCTACATTTATATCAATATTATGTATATGTATCTGTGTCTATGTCTTGATGTCTGTCTATATCTAGAGTCTATCCAATTATATCTATATATGGATCTAATTTTATTTGTATCTGTATATATCTATATTCATCTATCTATTTCTACTTGTGTATCTATCCATCTATATTATGTCTATGTCTATATTTATATTGATATTATGTGTGCATATCTCTGTCTATATGTCTTTATCTCTATTCGGGACCCTACCCATCTATATCTATATATGTATCTGATTTTCAGTATCTGTATATAACTATATTAATCTCTCTTTATATATATCTTTTTTAAAGCCTCACTATATAACTCATAACATACATCCCTGAAGCATGCAATCCAGGGCTGGACATTATGGCCACAGTTGCTTTCCCCAGAAAGCCCAGAGCTGGGTTCCCTTACTGCTTGTCTTGTTCCCTCATCTCTGACATCTTGCTCTTCCTGTTGTAGGATGATGTGACTCTACTACATACAGCTAAGGAAAATCTGCAGAGCAGGTCTCGCTCTCTGCCTCTAGAATTTCTATCGTTCTGCAAACACCGCACAGCGCTGATTTTCTAATGTGCGGACTTAAAGGTGGTTTCTGTTTTGTTGGCACAGTCCCTGTGACTTTTCTTATCTGAATTTTATTTTAGGACATTTCTCCAGTTTAAAAACTTACCAGGACATAAAAATAGTTCTGGAAATCTGGAATTTTTAATAACACAACTATGCAATACAGCATAAAGTTTCAAATTCCCTTTGTAAAATGAGACACCCAAGCATGGCGCCCCTCCCCACACCCACCCCCTGGATTAACTGAGTGAAATTAGAGTCTGTGCATTGCATCATTCAGGTGCTGCCTGACCACCTGGACCCACAGTGCAGCCAGGGCTTCACTGACTGTTATAAATAGATAGCATACCCTCTCCAAAGAAGACCTTCCTAGTCATTATGGATCTCCTGTAAACAGTGATCTAAGCTTTCCCAATGCTACTTTGCCATTGGATGAAGCAAACTGTCAGGTGAGCTCACTAGCAAATGTGCCTGTGAGCACAGCCCACTCCTGCATCTCCACTATGGCGTCCTTTGTGCTCTGCTGATGGTGGAGGTGAGTGAGTAGGTCCCAGCGTAGGGGCAGAGCCTTGGGGAATCATTGCAAATACTGTAGTCAGCTCCTCCCATAAGTGTGTCAGTTCTGTTCTGTACAACGGAGAGGGTGGGTCCTGGTGGGCTGGAGAAAATAGGAGGGGCAGCCAGGGAGCCTAGGAGAAGGGGCTCATGAATGAGACAAAAAGGACATTTTCTTGGGAAGAAAAAGTGACATTTTAAGATGTGATTTCTTTATAAAAAAGCCAGAAACCCCTCAAAGTTTGGCCGTAGCCTCTCCCAGCAGAAGCTCCTTGGAGATCTGTCTTGGCAGGAGGGCTCCTTCCCATGCCTGACACGAGAATAGCCCTGGCCTGAAGCAAAGGCGCTGCCAGTCACCTGCATCTGGCGCCGTGAAAGCACATTCCCCTGGGAGCACAGGCACTGCACAAGCTTCCATGTCAACCTCTCCTTCCAGGAGCCTTCTGTTGTTCCTCAGCTTCAGGTCATTGAACCTAATATCGATCGAATAAGAAGATTCATAAAGTGAAGAGCAAGGCTGCATGCCACCAAGAAGCTCTGTGGCATCTGGGAAGATGAACAGCTACCAATGTCTGGCATGGTGCCCAACTGGGGTTTGCTGCTACAGTGAGTCCTGAGTACTTGGTGCACCATGAGAAACCTGGAGGTCTTATTTGTGCACAGCACAGCGAGACTTTGATGGACAGCACCCTTGCCTCCTGAGCATCTTAACTGCCAATAAAATGGAATTCTTGAAAGGAATCCTGGGAGCTAGATCATCAGGAAATTGAAAGAGCTTGGAAAAAAAGATTTCTTTTCCATAAAGCAATCACTTTCTCACACTAGCTGTGTCCCAAGTTTCAATCACTTATGACTATTTATGTGGTTATAAAATAACACTGATGAAGTAGGCTTTTTCATCTGTCATGAATCATTTGACAAAGACTTCCTATTTAACTTGCATCTTCTGGACCACACTATGCTGTTGCTGAAATGAGCAGGTGCCATTGCTGCTACAAACCATCCAAACTGTGGACTTGGGGCCAACAGCAGACTGTGTGAGAGATGGTGACATTTGCAGGGTTTTTTCATTTGCAGAGAATCAGAATTCCTTTTTTCCTGAGTTCGTGGCAGTCATCAAGATGCTCAGTAAAGGAGAAGAAAATTGAGGAACTTGGGAGAAGAAAGTAAGTGGTGACAGACAGGGGAAATCACGCGGTGAAGCACCACACCCATTCCGCCCTGGGTCGTGTCCTCTGTTCGTCTTTCTCCTCCCTGCTTCCTTCCCTTCCTCTCTCCCTTCCTCTCTCTCTACCCCCCTCCCTCTCTCCCTCCCTCTAGGCCACAATCCTGCCATGATTATAGCACTGTGATGGTGCCGGGTAGAAAGAGACGAAAGATCAATCTTCTCACTGATATCAATCTCTAAATTTTAGGAATATACTCCAAGTATCCCCACCTTTCATTTAGCAGTGGGGACTTTCAGGACACATAAATGAGCTCAGCTTTTCACAAATGTTTTCATAATGAGCAAAGCATCAAAGCCAAGCTTCTGCCAGAATCAGAGAGAGCAAGCAAATGGGCTTAACCCCTTATTCCACAGCTTACCAGCTATGCGCCCTTGGGCGAATTCCTTTGTCTCTCTCAGTTTGCCTCATCTGCAAATGGGAAGCTTAACACTCTATTACTTCTCTTCCAAAATGACTTAGATCAATGGCATGTTTGCAAATTGGTGTGCATATTGAATGTGCAGTATTTGTTTTGTCAGATGATATTATCAATTATAAGACAGATCCCAATTTCAGAAATATTAAAATGTGACAAAATGCCTAAAAACTAGAGGAACTACATAGCATCTTCCTGGGGTAAAATGAGCCAAGGGCTGTAAAGCGATTTGCACTGAGCTTGGCATGTAGTGAGGGCTCAGGGAGTGAGGGCCGCTCTTCCTGTTATTCTCAGGATAATTAGGACAGATGTAATTATGACATTACAATCAGCTGGGCCATATCTCAGCTAGGAATTTACAGTGTGCTTTGAAGCCATGGAAACACCTATATGATACCTCTTGTGTTGCCTGCTTCAGAGGACACTGCAAAATATCACCAAAGCCAGAGTTAAGCTTTCGAAGGAAATTGTTGAATTTCCAAATTTATTTCTATTCATGGATGAATGTTCTCCATGCTGGGGGTTGCTCTGGCGGCACACCCGTGATAGCAACTGTGGAAGTGTATTTGCTTCCATTTAATTAAAGTCAGCCATGAGGAATGTATTCACAAGTGTTGGCCAAGTGTGTGATTTTTCTGGGGAGTCCTTCAGTCACTGGCGTAAATAAGAAGTGGTCTGTGCCACAGAATCTTTTGGGGCCAGGCCATCACTGAAAACACGTTTTCCATGACCCAGCCTCTGCGTTCTTGGCTGCAAACACACACACACCAAAGACAGGGCTCAGAAACACGCCGCAGCTGCCACACGGCTTCCCTTCCTCGGCTGCTTTTCGTTCTTGGGGCCAAATGGGCCTCAGAACAGACCTGAAAACATGTGAGATGGAAGCTGGGAGCTGAGCGGTCCCGTGCAGAAAAGAGGCTCCAAGTGTTGAGATGACATCCCCAGGACGTACGGCACTGTCCAGGACAAGTCTCTTTCTAGAGCGCCTGCAGAGCCCCGCCTGGGTCAGGAGCAGCTCCAGCTTTCCTGCAAAAACTGCCTTGCAAGGCCCTTCATCCTTCTCTCAGCTCAGAAATGGGGTTGGAGTGTCTCACACCCACAGCCAAGACAGGCGCACACCTGGGACCCTGCTGTGCTGCAATCCCATGAGAGTAAACGCGGCTGTTAAAACCGGGGAGTCAGGGACTTTGGATTTTTAGAAAATACTCAATTCTGGTCACAATGGGAATGAGGATGATGATGATGATGATGATTCTGTGACGTAGGGAGCTTCATTTCTCTCATGGTTCAGACTGAAAATCATCTTTCTTTCCAGATTCTGCAGTGGAACCCTAGGAAATCATGGTGCTTTGTGAAAAACTCCTCAGTCTGCGGCATGAACCTGGAGCACAGACAAGGATAGCTCCAGGCTTCTTTTCAAATCCTCTGGAGAGGGAATGTCTGCGAGAGGAAGTCTCGGGGAAGAGCAGAGAGAGAATGATGTAAATCATGGTAACTTCATAAAACAGAGTTTTCTTGTAATATTCTTTGGTAATGTTGAGCTGAAAATAGATTTACAATCAAAAGGGGCTTAATCTGATATTAAAGAATTCTCTTAAAATCCCCCAAACAATTGAGATGTTTTCCCCCTTTGGTTTGTTTTGCATTAGTTCCTCCAAGACGCTGTGGATATAAAGAAATATATTGACATTAATTAAAGTGAGTTTCGTGTTGCTCAGTGGGGGCAGTGTCAGCTCTGGCTTATCAGCTGCAAATAACCCTTCCTGGCTCATGTAGATGGAGCCCCGAAGCGATGAGCCACTCCTAACAGGACAAGGTACACCATGAGGTGGGGGCTTTTTGCCCATGCCACACAGAGGGTAGATGTTCCCATAGCTAATCCATATTTCCGGGTCAGAACCAGTGCATTCAAAAAGATTGAAAATAGGCCAGGTGCGGTGGCTCACACCTGTAATCCCAACACTTTGGGAGGCTGAGGCGGGTGGATCACCTGAGATCAGGAGTTCAAGATCAGCCTGGCCAACTCGGTGAAACCCATTTCTATTAAATCTATGAAAAGTATCTGGGCATGGTGGCACACGCCTGTAGTCCCAGCTACTCAGGAGGCTGAGGCAGTAGTAGAATTGTTTGAACAAGGGAGGCAGAGGTTGCAGTGAGCGGAGATCATGCCACTGCACTCCAGCCTGGGTTACAGAGGGAGACTCCATCTCAGAATTAATAAATAAATAAATCAAAATAAAAATAAAGAAAAGGATTGAAAATTTACATCATCCCTGTTCGTGTGGTGCCCAAAGAGACCCTAGAGTTCCAGCCCAATCCTTGATTTCTCTGCTCAGAAACTGGGAAAGTAGTAGACTTTAGGGAAATGCTCCAATGGACTAGCACCTTCCTGGCCCTTCAGAGAGGGGGCTGTGGTGTCTTTAAAGTAGGAAAAATGTATTTTTCCTTGGCTTTTTGTCATAATGTAGACCCTTTCATCTGGGGGAAGCAAATCTATTTCACAGCACATCCATTACTTCAGTTGATGAGGTCTAATAAAAATTCTTAATTAAAAATAATTGTATTAATGATAATATCATAATCAGAGCCATGATTCCCATTTTCACACATAAAACCCTTTGATTTTGAAACAAATCACCACACAGCTCTCACTTGGCTTCTTATGGACCAAATTATCAAACAGGAGATAATATTTTAAAGAAAAACCACTATGTTGTAGACTGCTTCTTCATGATGCACAGCATGTTAGAAGCTCCTAATTTTGATGGGAGTGTGATGGATCTCATCTCTGTATCTGTACACAGCACCCAGCTCCACAGGCATTGCCGAACCCACTCTTGGCACCCACGCCCATTTCTTGCTAAGCTGTACATTGACTCACAAGGGCTGTGATATATTTTCCAATGCTCACTCTGTGTCTTCACAATAAGACTACGCCATTGGATACAGACAACAAACCATTGTAATTGTTCTAACATGGCCGTAGCCACATGGCTGGAAAATCTTACCTTTGCCAAGGTGCTCCAGGCCCCCGTTGGCACAGTCCATGCCTTTTCTCAAGGAGTGGAAAGGGAACTTTGCAGGAGCAAATCTAAGAATTGGGTAACTTATAAAGAAAATAAATGTAGTTATTGAAGTTCTAAAGACTGAGAAGTCCAAGGTCAACAGGCCCAATCTGATGAAGGCCTTCTTGCTGGTGGGGACTCTCCGGAGACTCCAGAGACAGCCCAAGTCATGGCACAGTGAGGGGCAAAATGTACAAAGGTGGTCACTCTGATCCTCTTTTTATAAAGCTGCCAGGTCCCTCCCATGATAACCCATTAACCCATTAACCCGTGAATGGACGAGCCCATTCATAAGCATTCTGCCCTCCTGATCCAATCACCTCTTACAGGATCCCCCTCTCAATACTGTCACATTGGGGATTAAGTTTCATCACGAGTTTTGGAGGGGACATTGAAACCATGGAAAGACCCAACTCTTGATGGCCGAGATAGCCCCACCCTGCGTCCATAGGGATGGGTTGGAAACAAGGCATCTGCTGCACCTTCAAGTTGAGTTCTCAAGGATGCTCTCAGCTCTGTGGTCTTGCAGTCACTTGAGTGGTGCCTGCTCCAGCGGCTTTCAAGGTAAATTATGACTTCAGAGGCATGACGCACATGATTGATGAAACTGAAAAGTGAAAGGCTAAAAGGAAATGAACAATAACCTGAATATGTTTGGCATAATGTGGAATTTTTTAACCTAATGATTTCATGTAAATCTTTCTTGGCTATTGAGGTTTATGAATAAATGCAGGGCCAAATTCTTAGGCATTCAAAGACTCTCGGTTTTGAAACTGTATGTCGCCAGCTGTCGTGGAAGGGTGCTGAGACTCATCTATTTTGAGGATGGCTGTTTTATGGCTGCTGGACTCTCGGTACCTAGGCTGCCCTTTATCACACTTGGCAAGCGACAGTGGAGAGCAGTTTGCTGTGAGTGGTTTTGGTCGCAGCCTTCTGTCCCAGAGGACTAGTGGGTGGAGCAGGGGGAAGGAAACTTAGTTGTCCAGAACTTGTTGACTCTACCCTTTTGGATCTTGGCAAAGGACCTTAGATGACAAATGCATTTATCATGGGTTGAACTCTCTCTCCCATCCTCCAAAGACGTGTCCACCCAGCGGACACCCCTGTGGATGTCACCTTATTTGGAAAATATATCTTGGAAGACTTAGTTAAGTTAAAGATCTTGAAATGAGCTTTACTGGATTTAGGGTAAGCCTAAAACTCATCAACAGGAGTCCTCATAAGAACAGGGGAGATAAAGGGACAGGCAGAGTGGAAGGGTTTTTGAAGATAGAGGTGCAGAGCAGCAGCGATGCATCTGAAATCAAGGTGCACTGAGGAGTGGTAGCCCTAGCAGAGAAGAGAGAGGCAAGGAACAGATTTGCCCACAGAGCCTCCAGAAGGAATTCACCTGCTGGCACCTTGATTTTGTGCTTCTGGCCTTCGGAACAATGAGCCAATAAACGTCTATTGCTTTATGCAACCAAGTTTGTGGTAATTTGTTACAAAAGCCCTGGGAAACTGATCTGAAGTCTTTAATTAATACAGTATCTATAACTAGTGTTCTGGTTATCTCCACCCTTATGGAAATTTTAAGTGAATGTAATATTTCCTTCCTCATATTTTGCCGTTTGTTCACACATCTGAAGCATGGACTTCTTTTTAGTGGGTAGATTTTCACTGGCCAAAGGGTGCCTCTGTGCTCTGTAGTCTGTTTGCGATACCCTAAACCACAAGGGCTTCCTCACAGGGCTTCCACCTTAGGCCAGGCTCCCAGAAGCAGAGCCTGAGGCAGGGATTTGGGCAAATGTGCCTGAGACTGAGGGAATGCACTTCAGGGAGCAATGCAGCAGGGCTGAGACCAGAAAGACAGGGAAGGGGACGCACAGGGCAAGGATGTGGCCTCAGGTGAAGCCTGGGGGCAGAGGGGACCTGTGGGGCATAAACTCTACCCCCTTGTGATGAGACAACTGGTCTTTGCACCTCCATTTCTGTCAGCCATTGGTTGCAGCTGAGGAGGGCATGGGGTGATGCAGCCCTCTGGTTGCTGGACATTGGGGCCTGGGAACAGACATGTGTGTGGGCACCAACAGCACCTGCTCCAGGGGTACCCACAGGTGAGGGGATCCACAGCAGACACGTCATGCCCTCCTTGTTACTGGCCTATTTCAGAGCAGCCACCCTATTCATATTTTGAACCAACTAGGACCTAGCTGTCCCTTGACCATTGGGTTTTGTAGTGTCCCAAGACAGGGACCGAATTTCTCCTCCATTTTCCTAAGCACAGGCATTTGAAGATCCTGTGTTGGAGTAGCTACAGGCATCCTCAAGTTGGCATTCTTGTTATTTCTCAACATTTCAAAACGAAACATCCAGGAAATGGTGTCCTTTCACTTAAGTGTTCACTCCATCCTCCCATCCCCACTGAGTACCAACGGTGGACCGGTAGCTGAGGCTGCAACAGCAAAGCAGGCACACTGACTCTTTTAAAGAGTTCAGAGCCTAGGGTGGAGACAGGCAATGAGCAGATCATAAGGACCCGGGCGGAAGGTTGCCACTGCCCCCAGAGGGATGGATCGATGGCTATGTGGGTGCTTCAGGAGCCCCTGAAACTGAGATTGGAGGAGCAAGCAGAGAAAGTTTCACAGTAAGGTAGGTGCTGACCAGGTAGAAGGAGAACAGCGTGGCAAAGCCTCAGAGATGCCAGAAAGCACCGACTTCCCCATACTCAACGAGGAGTTTGGTGGGGCCGAGGGGTGATGTGCTCCGGGGAGTTGTGCAAGACTGTGTCAGATGAGATCAGCTCAGGGCAAGCCCTTTACTGAGGATGTTCAGGCTGACAGGTTTCACGTTGCTGTTGAAATTTGGTAATTATGGCAAAAAATAAAAGAAATGTCACATTTCTCTGAGGGTTGAGACAGTATAGTCCAAGTTTAGCACCCCGACACTGCAGAGGACAATCTGCCCAACCCAGGCCCCTTCTAGCTGAGCGACCTTAGACAAGTGCCTTGAACTGGTTCTGCCTCATCACTTGTCAAATGGGGAGTTGAAAAAGGCCTCTAACTCCTAATCCTGTGAAGATTAAGTGAATATCACAAAATGCTCAAGGTAGTGACTGGGGACAGAGTGTGAGCTTGGTGCATTTTAGCTATGAGGCCCAAAACAGTACCCAGCCTATTACAAAAACTCAGTCAATATTTGCTGAATGAAAATCTTGCATTCTGTTGTGAAATATCGTGCACACTTTAAATCCGATTGACATAATGTCTTTGTTTAAATACAAGATGAGTTTTCTCCTTTGGTTTAGTCAACATAGCTGCTCCAGCCGTGTGCCCCTTGCTCTTGTTGGGATTCTGCAGCCGCAGAGGGCAGGCCTAGAAAGATGTGTGAGCCCCACCTGGGAAGTGGGGGCAGGGGCTGAGGACAGCCACCGGGGGGAGTACGGGCTGAATCAGTTGTGCACCCATCACTGCAAGCTATCTACTTAATTTCAGGAACAGGTTGTCAGACATGCTGTCGCAGGTCACTGTGGGTCTGAGAAAGGACATGGTCTGCATCGGTGTGCCTCAACACACCCAGCCAAGAAGACCAATCATGGAAAGAACCACATGCAGTTAGAAGTTGGGACTCAGGTGATGGGGACTAGGTCTGCAAAGAAGCATTTTGCACTGGTTAAATGATCTTTGTGGATAGGACCCTATTCAGGCCAGCAACCTGAGGCAGGCCAGGCCAGGACCTCGGATTCCTAGGCTCCTGCCCACAGTCCAGTCTACCAACATAGGGGAAATGCCCTTGGGTGAAGGCACAAAAAGTCCAAAGGCCCAGACTGGGAATCTCTTTGCTGCTGGTGGCGGAACTTCTGATACTCAGCTTGTCTGGATCGGATGAGGTGCCCATACATTTTTCTCTCTCTCTTCACGCAGTTAGCCATTTCTCTAAACTATTAGCCAGCATGTGCTTCTTGTTATTTAGTATCATGGAGTCAGGTAATAAAAGGATTGTCATCGTACATTTGTGTACTGGAACAAAGAAGGTTGCCATGGGAGCTTTGACTCTTAACTTCCAGAAGTTTCTGAGCTTGATTCATAAACTTAATGCTTCAGGGACCTAGTTGTTGCACCAAAGACAGAAAGAATACCATTTTATTTCTTGATTGACACATTTATTTATTTATTTATTTTTAAATGGGGTCTATGGCCAGGAGCAGCATTTGAGCCCAGGAGTTTCAAGACCAACCTGGGCTCAAATGCTCCTCCCTGGGTTATGTTGCCCAGTCTGGTCTCAAACTCCTGGGCTCAAACAATCTCCTGTGTCATTCTCCCAAAGCGCTGGGATTACAAGTGTGCATCGCTGTGCCTGTCCAGGAGCACAATTTTACACAGCATTTCAGCCAAGAAAAAAACAGATCCCCCAAATACTTCTAAAAAGATCCTGAGACACGTTTATGGAGTACATTATAGCATTCATTTGATGCATGAATAAGGACGATCAGGAAATTTAACTTTCCAATGGTGATATTCCAACTTCCTACAGCACGCAAGGGCAGACTGTTGGGATTTTAGCAAAGTTCGAGTTCTTTTCAAGCTTTTCTCAGAAGAGTGAGAAGCCCTGTGTGTGCATCTTTCTGTGAACCTGAAAGAATCGGCTGTCAGATGGTTTCTTGTAATGCTGCTTCTACCATCACGGCAGAAGCGAGTCTTCCAGTGAAAGGGCGTCAGTGCAAACTCAGCAAGCTTTCATGATGTGCTTTAGGAAGAAAGAGCAGATTAGGAAGAGAAGGAGCAAGGAAAAGTGGAAGAAAGTGGAGTGGCTGCCTTGTGCCCAAGTCACCTCTGCATGGCCTTGGAGGATGAAGCGCAAACCTCGAGGAAGATGAGCTCTCATCCCCAAAAGCAGGCCGTGCCTCTCCTCTCTCTCGCCTTCCTTTTGGCCTTTCAAATCTACAGCCTTTCAGAAGCTGGTCCAAGCATTCTAAGGGTCAAGTGTGAAGGTTTCAGAGTGGCTATGGTTGTTCCAGCAACTTCCACGTTGTGATTTCCTGAGCTGCTCCGGGGCCACAGTCCAGCTGTCACTGAGGCTGGCAGTGATCCAGATAACAGGCAGACTTGCAGCGCCGCAGTCTCATGACTCTCTCCGGAGATAATCTTGCGTCTTCCCATACACTAGCTGCAGCTTGGTTGGAAGCCACACACAACCTGTTCCTGGATATCAACGATATCAGTATCCCCTGCTCAGAAGTCCATAATTAATCTGCCTCAGGGATTCCTGCTCCAGAACTCATGCCAGGCCTGGCTGCTAGGTAATCCACAGCATCCAGAAAAGGATTCCAGAAGAATCAGGAGCCAGGAGCGAGTATTTCACAAGATGTACAGACAGTTGACTTGCTAGGGAACCACCCTTTGGGTACATTTACTGGGTGCATGGCCAAGCACCCTGCTGTGATGTAGTCAGGTGTGCTGAGACCTGACGCCTGGGCAGAGGCTGAAGAGTGACAGGCAAGGTGACGTCCTGAAACACAACTGAGGGGCACTCTGATGGCAGGTGGGTGCAAGTCAGGCAGAAGACAGGCACGCATCGGACAGGTTCAGCAGTGGAGAGGGAGGTTTTGGAAACAGGCTTCCTGGATCCCAGGCAGCCAGGATTCCTGCCAGGAGGCGGTGGAGGCACGCCCACACTCACACATGACCTGCTGTATCTAACGTGGAGGAACTGAGAGCTCCTCTGTCTTGCTTGTGCTCAGTTAATGTTTGTTGAATGCCTGAATAAACAAATAAGCGCTACCATGAAAGCCTAAGAAATGTAGAAATTGAAAAGGTAAATATGAGTACAGTGTCTCACATTAGAAAGCTCAAAAATGCCTGACACGCTATCTGGTAATATGGCTGAGTTGAACAAAGACACACTGACTTCCCCCTACAGGCCAGGCCATCAGCTAGCCACTGGGGCTGCCTGCAAATCTCAGCCTCTGCCTTTGCAAAGCCAGGGATGGAAGAGGGTCTTGGTCAAGTGGATGTTTTGCAGGCCCCGTTTTCCTCCTGGCTTGGTGGTTAAGGATGCCCAAGTGTGAAAAGCCCCTAAAGTGTAGAATGTCAGAGTGTGGGCCAGAACGGCTCCCCAAACGCCCAGTGTAGGCCAACTGTTCTCATTCTTCACTACCTACTGCCAGAATGGCAGAGTGGGGGCGGGGGACTTTCAAACATACACGTATTCTGAGGCAGAGCACAGCTTTCCTGAATCTTCATGACAAAGCACAGTTGAGAGCAAAAGGAAAAAAAATAACTAAGTTACAGCATCCTAAAATCTTAAGGGGTTACTTTTCTTAAAATCTAGATGAAGCATCTAACAGGACGTTCTTGCTGACACAAAGAGCCATTGACTCCAAGTGGCTTGAAAACCACTCACAAAGTCAACGCTAAGCCCAGGCTAGAGTCTTTCTCCCCAGCCGGGGTCTTGAGTCCCAGTTGCAGATTCTCCATATTGCTTCTGAATCAGATGTGGGGGAAAAACTGTGAAATATAACTTGAAGTGGGTCCACATTCTTATTCAGCTGCTTTGTATTGCTTTCTGTTCTGGGTCATGCCCTCTGGGTGTTAGTCTCCAGGGTGAAGGGAGGATTCATGCTAGGACCATCACAGCAGTGCCCGGGTGGGAGTGGATCCGGTCATGGACATCTCACTGAGGAGAAAATAAAAGAGAAACACAAGATATGCCCCTTGTTTCTAATTCAAGCAAGGACCAGCGAGTTCCTCTGTCTTCTTGGAAGGTTGATGCAAGAAGAGGAGACCCTCTGTGTATTTTCAGATATTCCATTTGATGCATTTTTTTTTTCTAGAAAGTTGCCCTGCAGGTGACTTCTCCACTGCTGGACCAGGGAATCGTCTGGTCCCATGGCTGTTTAGCTTGTTAATCCAACCCTCCTGCCTTCGACATCTGCCCCACCAAGGAATCCCAGTCTTGCAATGATGCATAGCTCCTGGTTCCTGAGAAGGCTCTTAGAACTTTCTTTCCAGTGACCCCAAAAGTCAACTCTGTGAAATCCTCACCCACAGTCCGAAGTCAGGCTTTCTTCCATGAGAAGACAGACTCCCATTCTTGAGGGTGTAGAGGATTTGGCCTGACTCTTCTTCTCCAGGATAAACGTCCTGGGTTCTTTTAGCTTTGCCTCACGGGCTGGTCATCGAGCCCTCTCGTCAGGGACACCCTCCCTCACACACACTCCTTTATGCCAAAGCCTTTTTAGGTGTGGAACTCAGAATTGGATCTGGGAGTGACGGGACTCTAAGATACATGCCAAGGGTAGCCAACCTCTTCACTTTGGCCCCCTTCTCTGCAGGTGCAAAAGCCTACAGTGTGGGTGCGGGCTCCTGCACGCACGCCAGAGCGGGAAGCCAGCCCAGCACACGTGGAAGCGTGAAGCCAGGAGCCCCTGATGATTTAGAATACTTTCCGATTCCCTGTGATAAGTTAGAGAGATGGAGAAGGCTTAGCGGACTGATACGGTGGTTATTTTCTCAGGATGCCAAGACTGAATTAATTGTGTACACCTTGAGGAAAGTGTGGAGGAAACAATAGGAAAGCTTCCTTTAAAGCCGCCTTATTAAGGGAAAGGCGTCCTGGCCTCTCTCTCTCCCAGGGAACCTCCATTCTGCCTTATCAAACACAAGGTGCTTGCTGGATGCAACAGGTTCCTTCCTCCAAAGCTGTGTTCTTACATTCCTCACACCCCCTGTAGGCTTTGAAATCAGTGTTCAAAGTGGACTTTCTGAATTCATGAAAACCCACAGGTCTATAATCCATCCCTAATGGAAGTCAAACATGACACCGGCAAGATAAAACACAGTGGCCTCCCCCTCTGTTCACAGTAGGTGTCTGCGTATAATAAATATTTTATTTTACTACAAAAACAAATAACTAAACATACCCCCTGTGTTTGTTCTGAACTCGACAGTAGCTTTTGTGAGTTTACTATATTTCAAAGCAGAGCGAGGAAACCATAGTGTCACGCCGGTAACTGGGTGCACGCCTACAAAAGGAAACCAAAGCTGCTTTCATTCTCTACAAACCGCGTATTATAGGGATGCCAGTCAGTGCCCCTCTGTGAAGAGACGTGTTGGCACTCTTCTTCTGAGCCCTGTTTGAGAGAAAAGAGTGGCCACCATAAAAACAGGCAAAGAGCAAAGGTGTTTGGAATTAGTCATCTTTTGGCCTAAGGGATTGGAATTCATTCTCCACAGCCAACATTCACCAAGAAATCGCCAACACACTTACCGACTTGGTGCTATGCAGACTTCGCCTTCCTGTTCTCAGAATGCCCAGGCCTGTAGTCTTTGGGGTCCCCTGAGAGCAGAGAAGAAGGAGCAAAGTTCTAAGGCTACTAGACTCCAGGGAGATTCAAAGTCAGCCTTGATGATTATCACCCATTTCATTGACTCCATCCATCTGTAGAACTCTCACGACCACAGTATTTAAAGGTTTCGGGAAGGTGATATGCCACAATCTTTCACTAGTTGATGCTTGAATAAATTAAGTGAGCAATACAAGAAATTCATCTGCTTATGTTGCTCGCCTTCATGGCTGTGGGATAGGGTCTGAGTTGACCGGGTGCTGATATAACGCTGACAGCTCTTCCGTAATATTATCTGACCTGCTTCTTTTTGGTCATGTTGCTACGGCTCACAGGTCCAGGGAAGATTTTAATGGGACCCCGTCTCCAGTGCATTTGTGCAAACTAGTGGCTAGAGAGAATCCTGCCCTAGTGCTGCTGAGCCAAGTGGGGCAAACTGGTGGCTAGCAGAGTGCTGCCTCAGCGCTGTTCACGTTGAGTTCCGCCCAATGTGGCAGTGGCCAAAGTTAGGGAAGGCTGTGAGCCCTCTCCAGGAGAAACAGGCCAGTGATACTGTCACACTACTTAGATTTTATGTTAGATTGCCAACCACACCATTTCTTCTCCTGATTCCAAAGGATGTGGATCTGCCTGAATTCTCGGTTGTCCAGAAGAATAGCACAACAGAATGTCATCATGGTGTACACCTGAAACGTGAGCTCTGCTTCCCTGAGGACTAATTGTATGTGTCAACTTTGACAGTGTTTTTGGATGAGATTAACATGTGATTTAATGAGCATGGAGTGAAGCAGATTTCCCTCTCCAGTGTGTGTGGGCTTCATCCAGTCACTCAAAGGCCTGGATAGAGCACAAAGCCTGGCCTCCCTAAGCAAGGAGAATTCTCTAGCTGACTGCCCTCAGACTGGAACTGCATGCTCACTGTTGGCCCTCCTGGCCCTCTGGTCTGCTGGCCAACACTGCACATTTGAACTTAGCAGCATTCATAATTGTGTGAGGCAATTTCTTACAATGAACATCTTTTTTTTTCCTCTCTGTATCCATATAGACGTATCCTATTGGTTCTGTTTCTCCGGAGAACCTAATATAACCTCCTAGCCAAAGCCAATAGGAGCAAGATGATGTCTAATAAGAAAAACAGCAGAGACATGGTTAGATAGCTTGTCCTTAGGGTAAATTCTACCCAATGATCTGGGAGCCCAAGAAAAATTTGTATATTTCAACTTTACTGAGGTGTATTTCAGTGGCAACCCTCCGGCCAGCATTAAAGGTAAACACAGGCATAAGACAGCACTGGATTCATTGCAACTAGTTGCTCCTGACAGCAACAACTGTTTTGCTCAGCGTCTTCTTTTAAAGGCTGCTCATGAGAAGGAAGAAGGAGTCCTGACTCTTCCAAGGGAAAGGAGGTGTAAACCATCACGTTGCCCTTTTAGTTTTCATTGAGCTTTCTCCAGCGCTCAGTTTCCAGTGCCGGCTTTCCATGACAGAGTCTGCATTATCTTCTTACCAGCACACATCCTTCCTCCTGCTGGCTTTGCTGTCATCATCTTTTTCTATGTTGTTTTCTGTCTTTAAGTAGCTGGACATTATTTTGGGGAGATGGGGCAGAAACAGCACTGGTTGCAGTTCATGCTCCAGGTCCTCTCTTGGCCACTGTGGCTCCTCCCTTCGTCCTTCTCAACCTTGTTCTCAGCTTGGAATTATTATCCACTGGTTCAGCCCACGAGGACCCCCATGGAAGAAACAGAAAGAGGGCTGCTGGAATGCAGCGTCAAGTTATTCTCCCTCTGAGGCGCCTTGGGCTGGTTGTGTCCCCCGGCAGGCCATCGTGCTCCCCTCAAGGCAAGTCTGTCCTGCCCTGCTCTACCCCTCCCCAGTTCTGGCCACCACCCCCTCTCCTTGTCCCTTTGGGCCCAGGGTGGAAATAGGTCCATTGCAGGGAGCCCTGGCAGTATCCATCATGGTTTCGTCACCGCCTCCACACCCCTGTAGTTAGGTCCTTGGTAACTAAGCTGTCCTTGCATTATTGTGTTGGAGAGTGTCATCTATTTCCTGCCAGGACCCTGACACTCAGCTGGGAATTATTTTTAAGACCAGAAAATAACCCAGAGTGGAGGCATTCGTAATTGAAGGTGTAAGTCCAATTTTGAGGCAGTTGACAATGGTCTACAGTGAGTTGGACTGGAGGCAGCAGAAACATGGAACAAATCCATCCACAGATTTACATAGACCAGTATAAGATGGGGCCCTCCATGTGCAGAGAGCTTTAAGAGGTCTGGAGGGGCGATGGCTTGGCCTTGACCTGCTGCTTGCAGGGACAAGGCACTGCTTTGTGGTCACCAATTTCAGCCTAAACTTGCTGAGTCCTGGCACCAAAACAAGTCAATAGATTCCATTTCCCAGAGTGTGCAAGTGCACACAGCAGAAAAGCGTTTGATCCAGCACCTTTTGGTAGCCAAAGGAAGAAAAAAGGCAGGGATATTTAAGGCAAAACCAGGGGTACTAATGACTTAGTCAAAGCAGCTTTTACGGGTTGGCAATAAGTATCTCCGAGTCCTGTGCCAAGATCATTGTCAAGGGAAGGGCAAAGACCAGGAGAGGGAAGGCCATAGAGTCCATAGCCAGACCTAAATGTCGCCACCTCAGGAAGTCTGCCTGGGGTGCCTCAGATGCTCAGGCTCCTGAAGACAGTGGCTGGGGTGACCTTGTGGGGCATATAGGTGGTGGGGGCAGGTGAGGTTCCTGGTCACATCACCCCTTACCTCAGCCTGGACAGTGGCTATGGGCATGCTATTGGAGAAGGACTCCTGTCACATGTCCCAGTTCCCGCAGAGCCAAGCTTGCACCCTCCTTGGCACTTTTGCACCGGAATTCCCTCTGCTGAGTGGGGAGGGCCGGTTTAAATGCTCCCTTCTCCACAGAGGCTTATTGCTGAGTTCTCTCCACCCTTGGGGGTAAACTCTGAAAAAAGGTAACGCAAAGAAATACTCAGACACACACATGGATATACATGTGTATGTGCATATGTGTGTATGGGTATATGTGTGTATGGGTATGTCTGTGAGCATGTGTGTGCATGTGTGTGTGTCTGTGTGTATGTATGTGTATCTATATGTCTATGTGTGCATATGCGTGTGTGTATATGGATGCGTGTGCATGTGTGTTCATGTGTGTATGTGCATTTGTGTGTCTGTGCATGTGCATTTGTGTATGCACCTGTATGTATATGTTCATGTGTGTATGCGTGTATGTGTATGTGTATGTGTGTCTAAGTATGTATGTGCATGTGTGTGTGTGTGAGTGTGTGTGTGTGTGTGTGTGTGTGTGTGTGTATTCATTTTCTGCAGTTGCTGTAACAAATTGCAACGAACTGGGTAATCTCAAAACACTGAAAAGTGTGTTTTCTATCAAGTTCTAGAGACCGGAATTGTGACAATAGTGTCCCTGGACCGAAATCCAGATGCCAACAGGGCCATGCTCCCTCCGAAGGTTCTAGTGGGGGATCTTTCCTTGCCTCTCCCAGGTCCTGGTGGCTCTGGTGTTGGTCGGGGTATGTGCACATCACTCCCATTTCTGCCTCTATCCTCACGGGGCCTCCTCCTCTCCTGTCCATGTCAAATCTCCTGCTGCCCCTCTTCTCCAGGCCTTTGTGGTTGTGTTTATAGCCCATCCAGATAATCCAGGATAATCCCCCATCTCTAGACCCTTAACTTAATCACAGCTGTTAATCTTTGCCACGTAAAGTAACATTCTTAGTACCCAGAAATTAGGACCTCACAGCTTTGGGAGAGCCAGTTTTCTTTCTTTTTTTTTTTATCTTATTACTGGCAAGGTTTACTGTCCCATTTCTTTGTAGAACAAACATCACATCAGCAAAGTCAATCTATCAAATATTTTCATTTGGATTTTTTCACATTTTTCTAGACATGGAAACAAACATGGCTATATGGCACACTTTTCTTTAAAACTTGTATAGATCAGATGAGTTGTCCAAATATATTTGTATGTGATTTAATGATTGATTTTATATTACTTTACATATATATAATTACTAAAATAGCACCTTGGTTTATATAAGGGTCTTAAAGCTTCTGAACATTAGTCTCTTTTTACAAAACAAGATATATGTATCTTTTACCCATTGCACAAATAGATTTCTTTCCTCATCTGTTGACAGGTTTTTTTTTTTTTTTTTTAGAATGGCGATCATTAAAAAATCTGGAGACAACAGATGCTGGAGAGGATGTGGAGAAATAAGAACACTTTTACACTGTTGGTGGGAGTGTAAATTAGTTCAACCATTGTGGAAGACAGTGTGGAGATTCCTCAAGGACCTAGAAATAGAAATTCCATTTGATCCAGCAATCCCATTACTGGATATATATCCAAAGGATTATAAATCGTTCTACTATAAGGACACGTGCACACGAATGTTCATTGCAGCACTGTTTACAATAGCAAAGACCTGGAACCAACCCAAATGCCCATCGATGATAGACTGGACAGGGAAAATGTGGCACATATACACCATGGACTATTATGCAGCCATCAAAAACGATGAGTTTGTGTCCTTTGTAGGGACATGGATGAACCTGGAAACCATCATTCTCAGCAAACTGACAGAAGAGCAGAAGATCAAACACCGCATGTTCTCACTCATAGGCGGGTGTTTAACAATGAGAACACATGGACATACACAGGGAGGGGAGCACTACACACTGGGGTCAGTTGGGGGGAAATAGGGGAGGGATGGTGTGGGGTGGGGAGCTGGGGAGAGATAGCAAGGGAAGAGATGCCAGATGTAGGTGATGGGGAGGAAGGCAGCAAATCACACTGCCACGTGTGTACGTATGCAACAATCTTGCATGTTCTTCACATGTACCCCAAAACCTAAAATGCAATAAAATAAATAAATGGAGAGCCAGTTTTCTGCCAGCGACAATGCCCATGCACACACATACTCATACACAGAGTTTTTTAAATGCCTCTGTAAACATAGCATGTATATATATGTAATTTTACAAATGTATTTTACACTCCCACGTATACTATATAAGTATTGTATGTTTTAGCTATGCTTCTCCACTTACATTCTAGGCTCCTTTGCCACAGTGACTCAATGTCACTCACCTCCATGCCTTTGACATCTTGTGCATGCTAGGAAACATTGCAAGTTTCTGTATGAACTTGGCAATGCTCTCCACTGCCTTTGTCTTTCTGTACCTTACAGCTTTTTCTCAGTTATTCAGCAAACACCTGACTCTGTACTAGACCCTGCAACAGATGCCCAGGTACCATTCCCCCTATCTTGCTAGAAGCTCATCATCAAGGCACCGTCTACTTAGGCTACATGTGGCTGCATCCTAGACCTAGCCTGAGCCTTAGATCTGGTCCCTGCAGGCCAGACCACACCACTTCCCTAAGTGGATGTGACACCCTGGAGATCACAGGTAGCTGGATCTAAGGATTGGATCTAAAGTAGCTGTTACTACCTTACACTGCAGGAAGCAAAGACCTCTGCCTTCAAGAAGGGATGCTTGGGCACTTCCAGGTGGGAATGGACTCACTGTGCCACTGGCTCCCTTTCAGCCTGATTCCCACAGTTCTGTTAAGAATCAGTGCTATACACCAGTGGTATTAATATTCTATTAAGCCATGACATCTTCATGTGTCCCAACGTCACTGGTGACGTGGATGTAAAATAAGATACAGATCTTTGCAGGATGACTTGAGGCATCCATGACTTCCCACAGCTTCTCCCCAGCTACATATGTGCATTGCACTTTGGGGTGAGTTGAATGGTAGCCTCCAAAAAAGATATTTCCTTATTCAAATTCCTGGAACTGTGAATGCCACCTTCTTTGGGAAAGGAGTCTTTGCAGATGCGATTACATGAGTTAACTTGAGGCAAACGATCGCATGCTTTAGAGTTCTCCGGAGAAACAGAACCAGTAGGATACAGATAGAGAGATAAGAGGACATTTATTATAGGAGTTGGCTTATGTGTTTATGGAGACCAAGTCCCACAGTCTGCTGTTTGCAAGCTGGAAAATCAAGAAAGCTGATGTAGTTTAGTCAAGGGTTTGTGAATTCAGAGGCAGGGTGATGGTGTAACTTCAAGTCTGGGTCCAAAAGCCTAAGAACCAGCAGTGCCGGTATCCAAGGGCAAGAGGACATGTATGTTCAAGTCAAGCAAAGAACGAATCTGCCCTTCCACCACCGTTTAGCTTATTTGTGCCTCAGTGGATTGGATGATTCCCTCCCCACAACACAGGGGAGGACCATCAGCTTCACTGTAATCTCTTCCAGAAACACTCTCACAGGTGTGCCAAGAAATAATCTTTTAGCAGCTATCTGGGCATCTGTAAGCACAGTTCGGTTGACACAAATACCAGCAGAATGACATCTAGACTAAAATGTTTGACCAGACATCTGGGTGCTGTGTCCCAGCTAACACAGCATATAAAATTAACCATCCTGGGTTATCTAGATGAACCCCAATTCCAATAACAAGTATTGTTAAAGGAGAAAGACAGAGAGAGCTGACACAGATAGAAGAGGAGATGGCGCTGGGAAGGTGGAGGCAGAGATTGGAATGACACAGCCACAAACAAGAAAGACAAGCTGGAAGACAGAGGAAGGACTCTTAGCCTAGAGTCTTCAGAGAGAGCATGACTCTGCCAACACTTTGATTTTGAACTTCTGGCCTCCAGAGCTCTTGGGGAATACATTTCTGCTGTTTTAAGCCACTTAGCTTGTACGCTTTGTTATGGCAGACCCCGGACACTGATATACGCCCTCAGGTAGTGCAGGTGATGCAGGACCAGAGGGGACCTTGGCTTTGACTTTGCAGGGACAACAGTCGTCATGGATTTTGTGGAACTTCTCAGGTTGGAGGTCTGGGGAAGTGCCACTGTCTATGGCTACCAGAGGCACGGCGGCTGAGGCATCCACATAGGCATCCACCGAACTGCTGCTCGGCAACTCAGGACAGACAGACGGCATCTGGAGGAGATGCTTTGCTGAGCTCCATGGAGTTTACCACGGGCAGTTCTCCACGTGCTTCAAGCAAAAAGCCCGGGCCTCAGCCAGGGCTTTGATGCTGATGCTGTGATACAGAGCTCTGGAAAGTTTGCATCTGGGCAATTGCAAGCTTTGGGGTCTGACCTCCCAAGAAACATCCGATGACACCCGCTGCCCCAGTGTGTATCTGGTCACTCAGCCTGGATGCCAACTTTGTTTATTCTGTGGATTTGCTTGGTTGGAAATATGCCACAGTAATTACCAAAAGTCTTCTGTGCTTGCTGGCCTACCCGGCCAGTCTGCAGGCTTTCTGTGCTGAAACAAGACCCTAAATACTCCTTTAATGCAGTTTGGGGAACTTTTTTTATGTGTTCTAGTGGTTTATATCATCATTTGTACTGTGCTAAAATTTACATGCCCTTTTTAAAAAAATAATATTGTCATGTAAATTTTTGTAAGCTCTAGGTTTATTTTATGACTCATAAACTTAGACAATATATTAAAATCTTGGAAGAATTTAATATCAGCAGCAGATTATCCTAAAAAAATACCCACCCCTAATCCTGGGTATTCTAGGGACAGAGGCCTATCAAGTATGTTACAAGGTTTAATGGCTGTTAGTAAATTTTACTGCTGCCGTCAATAACTCCGTAATATATTGAGCCAGTTAATAGGTCAATGGAACATATTTATATCTTGCTATAAACTGTTTACCCAAGAACAAACTAATTTTTAATGATAATGAAACAGCGAGTCAATAAATATTAATTTTAGCATTTCTAATTTAAATACAATTTTTCATATCTGCCATAAATGTTGGGCTGGCAGCATTAAAACATACATGATTGGTTTTGTGTACCAAGGGCAAATGTGTTAAAAACTAACTGTGATATTTAGCTTAAGAAGCAGTGTTTGTGGGTGTGTGATTCTTTACTTTGTTATTAAAGCCATAAAAATACTTAGCATGTCATCTGAAATATTTGTTCAATCACTGCACAACACTTTAATATCTCCTACTACAGATAAACATTTTAAATGCCTCGTTTAAAAATATACGTTTTAAAAATCATGGCAAGCTTTTGTATTTAATACATTTTGAATTCAAATCCAACTTCAAAAAATCATTTTACTGTCTTTCAATTGGTTATCCAAGAGTTCAGTTAAATTTTATAATTCAACTGCATAAACTCAATAAACGTGTATCTCACTTTATGCTATGGACATGTTGCTAGTGAGAAGAACAATGTCATGAATTGATTATGCTTCCAATAGATTTGAGAGTTAGAGAATGAACTGCCAATGGTGAGTCCTTTTGTAAAACAGTAACACCTGGAAAGTACATGTTTGTAAGATTTTTCATCCTTAGGGATCTCCTGAAGAAAGATGCACTCACACATGAAAAAATACAGAGCGCATCTTAGCCATATCACTTTTTTAACAATCGATAAAATGTTATGGCACATTATTGACCAGGGGACGAATATTTGAAGATGTCCCTCTGCCTAGCACTTTGCTGGGCAGCTAGCCAGCCATCCTTCCACCCATCTGTCTGTCCTTTCATTCATCCATCCGTCCATCCATCAGTCCATCCATCCTTTTGTTCTTTCATCCGTCTATCCATCCATCCCTCCATTTATGCATCCATCCTTTATTCTTTCATCCATCCATTTGTTGCTTGTTTGCATCACTGATGTTGTCTGAGTTGCAGCTACTCTTAAGTCCCCTGACCTGAGTTTCAACTCATCTTGTTTATTCTTCCAATGTTCCTCGCTGTCACGGGCATTACAGTATATTCAGTAGCAACCCTGACTTACCCAGTTAGGACAATTAAACGTGTTTCCAAACATTGCCTAGACCCCTCAGGGGGAGACATGGAGCAAAACTGTCCCTGGTTGAGAATCACCAGCATTGAAGACATGCACACTGTGTATGTCTATGAAGCTGCAGCATTGTCTGCGTACATCATGTAATGAAGCACAAGGAGTAGAAAGGGGCTCAGAAATCGCCCACCTATGCCTGAATTGCGTAGATGAGGTCAGAGACCTAGCAGGAATGGCTTTCCCAAAGGCCACCAGGCATTAGACTACCACCAGGATATGGCTTCGAACTTCTCACTGTGCACAGCACTGAGGGTCCTTCCTCTGCTTTCCACAGGAGGACAGAGTGGGCAGAGACTGGCAGATGGTGCAGTGGCTAAGGCAAATTTGCAACTGACCCATACTGCACTGACAGGCACTTGAGGTTCGTCCTGTTCCAGCGCTGGTGTCTTTTTCTAGAAGTTTCTCAATGCATTGCTCTTCTTCCAGCTGCTTCTCACTCTGATCTGCAGGACGTGCTGATAAACACAAAGATAATCCATTTGTCATCAGTGGGAAAGTGACACGGGGTACTGCAGAGAGGGAGGGTAGCCCCTCACTGGCTGCTTCCTTCCCTGAGTCCATGTACTCTGCTTTGTGCTCTGTGGGGCTGGCATCCTGGCCTCTTTTGCCCTCTGGCTTCCAGAGGGTGTGGGCCATGGGAGGAGCTGGTGGGAGCTCAAAAGGAAGAGGAGAGAGAGAGATCAAGATATGGACTCTCTGGTGCCTTTCTTGAGAAGCTGTGGACTAGGTGGGGACAGCATGCTAGCACGCGTTCCCTAAAGCCCCTCTCGGTGGCCAAAGCCCTCACTGGCCTGGCGCCACTGTCCGTGCCTTTTCCAGGCCCAGGGTGGCAACAGCTTCCCGCTGATACTAGTTCTGGGGCTTCACCGTTCCTTGCTCACTCCCTCACTCTGCCCCCAGCTTGGTAAACAGTCCTTCTAGGAGGCCTTCTGCCTGCGTCTGCCGGAACCTGACTGCTGGAAACCCTTCTCTGCTTTCCAATGAGCCCAGCCTCTAGCTGGTGGCCAAGGCCATTGTGCTTTGTAAAAGTCGTCAGAATCTTCTCTTTTCACTTTTATGCTTAAACTGAGGCAATTCCCCCAATGAATGTGTTGTATTAAATATTAGGCTTCTTAATCTAGTATTTTATTAATATATTTTAATATTTAATGCTAACATTTTATGTGCAGTTCTCAGTCATATTAATCTAGTAAATTTTGGTAATAAAACTAATTTTTTTCTATTTTACCTTTTGAATAGTAAAGATTATGGGGGAGTAAAAATAATTAGATTTCACTGGGGTGAGTGATGGAGGAGAAGAATTTATTTTCCTGAAAATGGTTCCTGCTCCTCCTCTTATTATTCCCTAAGTCTCCTATAGGATCCTTTGTGACACAAATGGACCCTGAAATGAAAGTGGGTGATACCTGTGAAAGGCTTCCTGGATGATTTTTAGGGTTGGAAAAACCTTACGGAAAATGGAAGATCTTTTGGCTTATAAATAAGAAAAGGAGGTCTCTATCTTTTCACAAGCAAGAGCCACCTTTGCTAAGAGCGCCCCCTTCCCCCGGCCCGGCCCTCCACGCCCGAGTTGGCAGGCTCAGATCTTCAGTGTCTTGTCTCCAGATTACCGACTCAGGCCTGCAGCGAGTTGGGATACGTGTGCCACTTCCAGTGGATGGCATCGCCTTCTGGGCTCACTGAGGGTTTGGTGAGCCTTCCTTTCTTCCTCTTCCATCTTCAAGGGTGACTCTCTGTCAGGCGAGATGAGGCCGGGGGCTCTGGGCAGGAGGGGAGGATCCCCTGCTCCAGCCAGGTGGTCCCCGGCCACGGTGGGAGGTCTGCGTGTTGTCATGAGAGTCCCCCTTACCTGGACCTGGGCCGTCCTGCCCTCCACCTATGCGGCTCAGAGCCCCTTCCACATCCTGAATCCCAGCAGGTCAGCTTGGACATTCCTACATAAACTGGACTTTTTTCTCTCTTGCCCGCTTCAAGAGGAGCACCTTCTCCTATGGACTTGTCCAGCTGGAAAATATTTCTATTCAAGGAGTCCTTGGAGCAGACAGTCTGACAACTAACATCTAATAAGCTATTGTTGCAGGTCTAGTCCTTAGGGGGAAACACCCCACTAACTTTCTTATTTTGAAACAACCCAAATCTCTAGTGATGGGAAGAGCACACATGGACTGGGGGAGTAGGAGTTTCCCTGTTTCAACTTTTTGATGGGGGAGGGCTCCGTGGATTTGTCCCTGCCTCTCCCCATCTGCCCTTGACTCTGCCTCTCCCTTTACCCACATATTACACTCCTGTCGCTGGAACAAACCCAGGTCTCCCTGCCTTTGCTCAGTATCTCTTTTCTGCCTAGAATTTTCTATTTCCCTCTCCCTCTCCACTTTGTTTCCTTACTTAAAATTTGTTTTTCTTTAAATTAATGAATCATACAAAGAAGAAAAGTACTAAGCATTAGTTCAGTCACCAAGTTCATATGTTGTCCCTTTATTTCAGCCCCTTTTTCTATTACACATGTATCTGTGTATAATTTTAAAGCATGCTTCATAATTTAATATTCAGAGATGGATTTCTAAGAAGCACATGAAGCTTATACTTCAGGCCCCCTACCCAGGACTCCATCCTGCAGTGGGGATTTGTATTCCCTCTCTTAGAGGCCACACACATTGTAAAATCCTCAGTCTTCCAAAACCTGGATCTGCCCCCCACCTTCATTTCATGCATGAGTTCCCCACGGTGCCACAAGCTGTTTAGGAATGGGATTCCAGTGGTGCAGCATGGAGCACCGGGGGATGGGTCTGAACCTGCCCCGTAGTGCTGGACCTTAGGCTATAGCCAAATATTTGGCTATTGCAAATAACACATCAAGCCACATGTTTATGCATTAATCTTTGTCCATGTTTCTTGTTACTTCCCTGGAATAGTCTTCCAGGAGGAGAAGTACTGGGGAAAAAAGGAGGAATGGATTGATTGTTCTTGATGCTCGTTGGCCAGTCGCTTTTCCCTGATGGACAGTCTGTCAGCAGGATGAGAATGCTACCCAACTGTGTCTTCGCCAGTACTTAAAACAGGCATTTAAAAATCCCTGACAATTTGATAGGCAACAAATGGGATCACCTTGTTCTAAACTTTAACTCTTTGAGTACCTGCAAGATGGAAACTTCCTCCTCACCAATATCCATTTGTACAATATTTACTTTTTTGTAAATACCCTGGCCCTCTCCTTGAGTCTTAGCACGTTCTAAAAAATCAACACATATACATTTTGGGTATTAAGGGTGTTAATCCTTGTGTGTCATAAAGGTTTGAAATATAACTTTCCCAGTTTGATATATGGAAGTTTTAGACATCAGAAGTTTTAAAATCATAAATGGTAATTTTGATTTATTAACACTTTCCCTAAGGTTTTGTTTTGTTTTTATTTAGAATGTGCTGCTTCCCCCATACACCCAAAGGTCAAAAATATTGTTGATTACTTGATTTTTATGATGAACTTATTATTTCATCTAGTGTTTGTGGCCCTGTATGTTGGAAGTATTTAGGTTCAATAGTTGTTTTGTGTGTTTGCTAGCACTGTTTGTCCTGGTACCACCTATTAAATAATCAACCTATCTATCCCTCATAGATTTAAAAAGATGCCTCTATCACATTTTAAGAGCTTTGCACCCCTCAGGCACAGCTGTAGAGTGACTCGTGCTGTGCCCTGGCAGGGCTGTCTGCTCCTGGACACTGTCTCCACGATTGCAGATTGATTATGCATGTTCATATATACGGCTTGCTTATTACTTCATTTTGACAAATTTATTCTTTCCTAAAAATTCTCATTTCCTTAGAACTTTTTATTATGAAACATAATGCATGTATTAAAATGCATAAAACATAAATGTAGAACTTAACAAATTATTAAAAATGAACACCCATGTAATTACCACCCAGGTCAAGAAACGGAACACTGAAGGCCCGAGACCCCCTAACCTGAGCTGAGTCTCAACGCACTGCTTCCAGAGGAGGCCACCACCCTGACTCTCAGCGCGATCGCAGCCAAGTACAAATGCTGAAACACTGTCATGAATTTTGTACCCTTTTGAACTTCATATAAATGGATTTATATATAAATGGACTTTATATGAAAAAACTTAATATTCTTTTGTATCTGGCTTCTTTTGTTCAATGTTTTGTTTTGAAAGCCATTCTACATTGTTATGTATAACTTCCGTGCAATCATTTTCATTGCTATAAAATATTTCCTAACATTAATATCCTATAATATATGTATCTGTTCTGCTGTTGCTGAAAAGTTAAATTGCTTCCTGTTTAGGACTCCTATGGATAATGCTGCTGTGGATTCTGGTATACGTCTTCCAGGGCACGTGAGACTCTCTGCACCTTGCTTCAGAGTGCGTGGTGCCAGCTTCAAAGTGTATGCGTATGTTTAACATTGATGGTAAAGCCGAATGTTTTCAGTATATCAGGCACATTTACACTCCCACCAGCAGGGTCTAAATATTTCCATTGAACTCCATTCTCACCACTACTTGATATTGATTATCTTTTTCTTTTTAGACTTTCAAGTGAATATGGCAGAATTTCTTGAGGCTCGACTTTACGTTTCTCTGATACTTGAGCACTTTTTTATACGCTTATTGGCAATTTGGATTCCCTCTTTTGTGAAGCGTTTGTTCATGTCTTTTGCCCATTTAAGCTGAATTGTCCAATCTCTACATGTTGTTTTGTAGAGATTCTTTATATGCTCCAGGTTTGTGCTTTTTGTTGGTGTGTGAATTGAAAATATCTTCCCTCTTCTGTTTTGTGGCTTGTTCGTTCATATACGTGATGGTATCTATGGATCAAAAGATGCTCTTATGTTTAAGGTTTTCAAATGTGTCAGCCAATTCCTTTATGGCTACTTTCTGTGTTCTTTTTAAGAAATATTTTTCTACCTTTAAGTCATGAAGATGTTTGTCTACAATGCCTTCTAAACAGGCTATTCTTTTGCCTTTCACACTTAAGTCTATAATCTCTTGGACTAGAGTTTTGCATATAAGATAATCCCATATTTTTTTCATATGGATATCCAATTTTCCCAGCATTGTTTTTGAAAGTCTATCCTTTTCCCCATTGTTATACAATTCTGCCTTTGTCCTAAATCAATTGCCGTATACGTACGTGTTTGTTTCACATCCTTAAATTCAGTTCTGTTGGTCTCTTTGCACATTCCTTTGCTAATACACACTGTCTTAATATAACTTTATAATAAACTTTAATTTCTTATAAAGCAATTCTTCCTACTTGCTCTTTTCTTTTAAGGTGACCAGAGCTGGTTTTTGCACTTGGATTTTTATATGAATGTTTAAAGCAGCTTTAGAATGAGATCATCTTTAGATCTACTGTATTCCCACTCGAAAGCCACTGATCAGCTTAGGGGAGCTGGCATTTTTGTGCTATTGTATCATCCAATTCATATGCATGGTTTATGTCTTCATTACTTACATCACCTTCAACTTAATTGGTTTTATAGTTTCCTATGTAGATGTCTTACCCATAGTATGTGCAATATTTATTCCTATGTACCTGATTTTTTAATAATATTGAAAAAGATACTTTTACATTTTTCATTTTTTGTTGTATATGACTATATGAAAGGATGACTTATCTTTATTAACATTATCCCTAGAGAAGTCTTAAAGTCACTCCTTCATTCATTCATTAATCTGAAAATCCTTTTGGGCTACTGATATACACAATTGCTTATTTGTGATTTTATTTATCATTTTATCAATTTTCAAAAATGAGAGTGTTCTTTCTTCTTTCTGATTAATCTTTCAGCTTTTCTTTGTTCCTCCAACTGCAGGGGCAAGAACCTCCAAGACAGCCTTGAAATGAAATTGAAAGAGTGGGTATCCTGGCGCTGTTCTCTACAATTTTGTCTTCCAGATAGTTTTTAGAATGATCATTTTTAAATTTAATGAAATTCTATTGAGATTTTCATTGGGACTGCAATTTGGTCCCTGTATCATAGCGGATCTTCACAACCAGAAGTAAAAGATTTGCACTTATTTTAGTGGCTATTTGATAAAAGGTAAAATCTTTATTTGCTGCCTACAAATGTGTGTATGTTGTGTATAAGCTCAAACTTGCTGATATGTGCTCATACATGGACACACACATAATAGTTATAATAGTGCACATATATGCTTATTTATGCTCATACATGTACACAAGCATAATAGTTACAACACACTAACTCTAGCTCTATATGTACCCGAGGATAAGTGTTTATATGTGATTGAACTTGTTAATTTTGTCAATCATATCCTCTACAGGCTCACATTTTTGCCTATTTGATATTCCAGTGCTGGAGAAAGTAGATTAAATGTTCCCTCTATGACCATGGTTTAATTCATATTTTACTCACGATTATTTTTCCTTGATACGATTTGATTTATGTTGCTCACGGTATATGACATGATGACTGCTATTCCTTCTCAGGCTATTTTAATTATCAAATATAAAATATATGCTTCTTTGTCCTATTTAAATATTCCTGCCTTGAACTCTACTTTCTCAATTTTTTATAGTGCCATATTAGCTTTTCTTTTGGTTAGCAATCAACTAACCAAAAGAAGACTCTTTTAAATATTTTTAAAGACTCTTTAAAAATATTTATATTATTTGGTTTCATGTATGTGTATAAGCAAGGCTGAACTGTATACAAGTTATGTGTATTGATATGCAAACCTTTTAATAGAAAAGTTAGAGTCAGTCACAGTTGTTATCATAAGTAATATGCTCTGGCTTTATTTCTGTCCTCATCCCTCTATTTTGTTTTCGATTTGGTAATAAAACTGCATTTTAATCCTTCTAGTTAAATTCTTCAAGAAAGTATCTTCCAAGGGACCTGGGCTGGCCCCACCAGGCCATGCTGGAGAGCGACGTCAATGTCAACAGCCTCCCGCTGTGCTGGGGACCCCGGAGTGTGAGTCTGGTGCACCCACTTTCCAACAGTTCGATGACTGTGGCAGCACGAGGCGAGATCTCTACAGAGCTTACAACAAACACCTGCGCCTGGAAAACGGGCTCTGTTCCTCTCCAAGGATTGCTATTTTACCACTGGGAAATTCCAGTCCATTTTTAATGAAAGCAACAAAAACCGTGTTGATAAAATAAACATTATCTGAGAACTCGCCCCACTTTGCTGAAAGACATTGTCAGCAACCCAAGCTCAGCAATGGTGAAATTGGAAAGAGTAAAGGTTGAGTACAGCTTCTGTCCTGAATCCATCTGATCTTTGTGGTTAATCACTGCGTGTTTTTTACTATATCACTTCCCACCAACCAGCACTGGGACTTTTGGTGTAGAGCAGTTACTATAATTTAACTGAGAAGAGGAGTTTACCACATGCCATCAACTTGAATTCCTTTGGGTCCCAGAGGCAGCAGAATTGCTATGGGGAGGACAGCACCAATAATTATCATTTAAAAATCAATATATTTAAACAAAACGTCTGTATAAAGCTTTCATTTCCTCACTTAAATTTGTTGCATTTATTATCAAGTGATTACTTAAAAGTAGAATAAAGCTAGATGCACTGGCTCATACCTGTAACCCCAGCATTTTGGGAGGTCTAGGCAGGCAGATCATGAGGTTAGAAGTTCAAGACCAGCCTGGCCAACATGGGGAAACCCCATCTCTACTAAAAATACAAAAATTAGCTGGGCATGGTGGCGGGTGCCTGTAGTCCCAGCTACTCGGTGGCTGAGGCAGGAGTATTACTTGAACCCGGGAGGCGGAGGTTGCAGTGAGCTGAGATTCTGCCATTGTATTCCAGCCTAGGTGATGAGCAAAACTCTGTTTCCAAAAAAAAAAAGGTAAAATAAGTACAATTTTGTAAGAAAGAAGGATACTTTCCTTTAAGCTTGTGATATAGGGAGAAAGATGACAAGTGTGCAAAATGTTTGCCTTATTTTGGGCACAGGGTAAATTATAGCTACGAATTTTCAGCATTTATATAAAATATATTTAAAGGTGATATGATAGAACAGAAATAGTATATATAAATCACAAAACACTAGAGCAAATAAGAAGAAAAATTTAATCCAACTAGGTAAGGTATGAAAGATAAAAAAAAAAAGGAAGAAAATCAAACATATCAATTAGCCCAGGATATGTGCATGCATTTATTTTGTACATTAAAAAACAAAGAGGAGATTAGATACAAAGAAAAAAATTGTGATGTGCTATGTATAAGAAATACACACAAAGTAACATGATACAAAAATGTTGAAAAATTAAAAGGCTGAAAAATAGATTGTAAAAAATTTGGCAAGAGGTATAAAAAATGAAGAAAAAATATAAAAAGAAAAGAAAAAACAGAAAGAACATTAAAGTGGTGGTATTTTCAAGGGGGTTGGGGGAAAGAAAATACCCATAAACATGTGAACGTAGTCTCGACCCAGTAGGAGGGAGTGTACTCAGAACACAGCAGTGAGGAGATACTATATTTTGTTAGTACAGATTAATGCAATCATGAGTGACAGCAATGGCAGGTAGTAGGAGGAACGTTCACAGACATTTATGGTGGTTTATTGAATGTATTTTGCTGGAGCATTTTTGAAGAGCTTATGGCAGCAACTATCCACATTTACAGTGTGCACATCCTTAACAGCAAGCTGCTGCTAGAAACTATCCTATAGAAATATTAACACAATTACACAGAGCTGAAAGTATTCAGATAGTATTGCAGCATTGTTTGCAATAGCTAAAACCTGGAACCGGCTTGAATTCTCATCAATTGTACAATAATTAAATATAGTATTGTACACCCATCCTATAAAATACTATAAGGGGAGCAAAAATACTCATGTTAGGAACCTGAGAAAATACTCGCAAACCCATACATCTGAGAAAAGTCTAATATCCAAAATTTATAACAAACCCAAACATCTCAATAACAAAATAACAACTCTGTTAAAAAATGGGAAAAGGTCTCGAATAGACATGTTTTACAGAAGGACATACACATGGTAAGCAGGAACCATTTATGAAAAAATACTCACCTTCATTAAACATCAGGAAAATGCAAATTAAAACCACAGTGCAAAAATATCATCTCATACCTGTTAGAATGGCTATTATCACAAAGACAAAAGATAAACATTGGCGAAGATACGAAGAAAAGGGAACCCTTGAACACTCTTGGTATGGAAATGGAAATTAGTAGAGCCATTATGGAAAACACTGTGTAGATTTCACAAAAAAATTAAAATAGAACTACCCTATGATCCAGCAGTCCTGCTTCTGCATATATATATATATATATATATATCACCAAAGGAAATGAAAGCAGTCTGTTTTCCACTGTCATATTCATTGCAGCATTTTTCGCAATAGTCAAGATGTGGAATCAGCTTAAGTGTCCACTGATGGATGAATGGATAAATGGATACGTATGTAGTATGTACACAGTGGGACGTGACACGCAGGGGATACTATACTATACATATGATACAGCCTTCCAAAGGAGGAAGTCCTGTGATTTGTGGCAACAGGGGTTAACCTGTAGTGCATTATGCTAAGTGAAATAAGCCAGCCACAGAAAGACAAACATGACCTAATCTTAATGGTAGGTGGAATTTAAAATTTTCAAACTCACGGAGACACAGTGGAATGGTGGTTGCCGGGGACTGGAGAGGTGGGGGGTGGGGAGATGTTAGTTAAAAGATACAAAATTTCAGTTAGAATGAAAAAAACGTTGGAAGTCTGTCATACAGCACGGTGACAATAGTTAATAACAATATATTTGAGACTTGAAAATTGCTAAGAGATTAGACTTTAAATAATCTCACTACAGAAAAGAAAATAAATAGAAGTAATGGATGAGGGAATTAAACTTAATCATTTCCCAATGTATGCATGCATTAAAACACGATACCATATACTGTAACTATATACAATTATTTGTCAATTTCACCTTATTAAAGCTGCGAAAAAAATTAAAAGTACTATTGAAAAAGGTGAAAGAGATATGGTTTATTGGGGGATAAAGTATTCTGCATGACAATAGTAAGACCAATAAGAACAAACTTGCATGTGCAAAATAGTTACTCATGTATTTTTGACATAAAAAGACGTAAACGATGCCTGCAAGATAATGTTTTCAGCAATTATCTTTGAAAAGGCAACTGGCTTTGTGAGACACAGTAAAAGGAAACTGGCTTTTGGCTCCATCTGAGTCTGTATAATCTGACTTTAATGACTTCGTTAAAAAACTTGACTATTAAAAAACAAGAAAAGAAAGAAAAGTATGTGAGAAATAAGAAACAGCCTGGAAATTTTTGTTCAAGGAGTTGCAGTTAAAATCAGGGGATGTATCATGAAAGGTGTAAGGCATTCAGGGTTTGTCTTCAAACTTCTTAGGTTGTGAGGTGAACGTCAAGTCGAAAAGCATGCTCACAAAAATAAGAGCAACATACTGAGAACAGCTTGCATGATTTTTACGGTTATTTGAATAAAACAAATTTATTTATGAGACTTCAGTTTCCAAATAAAACTGAATGTGATTAGCTTTGGTGGAGGCAGATATAATTTTACCACTTAGAAGGAACATGTTTATTGTTTTATGCCTTATTTCATGTTATTATTTACTAAGGTGATGTTTACTGGTGCTATGTTTTTACTCACTTTTAGACACCTAATAGTCATATATTTATCAACTTATATCATGATAGAAGCTCTACTGTGTCCATTTCACATATATCCGAAGCCACTGGAAAAGAGTTAGTATTACAGATACCTCAGCCTTCTGAGTAGCTGGGACCACGGATGCATGCCATCATACCCAGCTAATTCTTTTTTTTAATTTTTTTATAGAGGCTAGGTGCACTGGCTCACGCCTGTAATACCAGCACTTTGGGAGGCCATGGCAGGCAGATCCCTTGAACTTAGGAGCTCGAGAAACATGGTAAAACCCTGCCTCTGCTAAATATACAAAAATTAGCTGGTCATGGTGGTGCACACCCGTAGTCCCAGCTACTTGGGAGGCTGAGGTGGGAGGATCACTTGAGCCTGAAAGGTAGAAGTTGCAGTGAGCTGAGATCATGCCACCACACTCCAGTATGGGTGACAGAGCCAGACCCTGTCTCAAAATATATATATATTACAGATACTAGGAATTATTCTTCACCTTAGCAGCAAATAAGCATGAGATAAACACTCTGAGACAGAATAAAAATTTTAATTCCCTATGGACTTCCCTAAAACTCCAGACAAAAAGTTTTAACACATTAACCCATTCAGGATAGACTAATTTACACAGCAAAGTAAAAATAGATCTCGAAACACCAGTGGTTTCCGGTAACAATCATCTTTTGTGTTCATCATGGATCTGCTGTGGCATTCTCCAGGTTCCCTTTGCTACAGGCCCCCAGCTGACACAGCAGCCCTCGTCTGGGGGGCTCTGGGTCTCCTGGCAGAAAGGAAAAAGGAAATCATGGCAGTCTCCTGGCTGTGATAGCTACTGCCTGGGAGTGGCCAGTGTGGCTTCTGCTCACACTCGTTGGCCGAAAGAGGTCACATGACCAGGCCTGCTGTGAATGGGTGGCCGTGACAAGGAAGCGCTCCTGGAAGGGCTGGAATTCTCACACCCTGTATTCAGAACATGTTGTGAATACCCTGTTTTCACAGCATCTAGGAGAGGGGCCCTGCCACCTGGATTGTTAGAGCCACAGACAGGCACGCACAGATGGGCATCAAACACTACCATAGTCTATTGAAAAGCTGCAAGAAGAAAAGTGCGTACGAGTCTTGTGTTGGTCAGCCTAGAACTAAACATGGGTAAAAATGGAAAATTTGAGCAAAATGAAATACCGAGCTAGGGAGACCAATAAGAGCGACTTAACACCATAATAAACTCTTGCCTAGGTGGGGCAGGGACAGGAGATACTCCCCATCGGAAACATATACGCGTGTGTATATGGATATACGCCCCAAATTCACATCAGGTAGAATCTCCCTTTTATTGAGGACATTTTCATGCAACATTCACAAGACACCCTGATAAACGACACACCTTTTTCAGCCTCCTCTGCCATTTCCCCAAGGAATGCCTTCACTAATATCACATTTCATAGTGTTGCCTCAACATGCTTTTGTACACGTTCCTCCCTCTTTCTGGTATGTCATAAATCCTCTATAAATATCCATTTAAGAGTAATAAGTGAAGAAAAACTGAGATGAGGAGATAAAGCTACATGACGATAGGGTGCATTGACAGGGTGCGTAGGCGGTAATCAGATAGGGCTGGAAATTCCGCAGGAAACATCCTCCCTGTGAAGTCACTCCCAGTGGGGAAAGAAGATGGGCATTGTCTGGCTTTCCTTTTTTTATTATTGTTTTTGGAGCCCTAAGCTGTCAAGAGGGAGACGTGGAGATGTGAATTGCCACTGACCCTGAGGAGTGAGCGCTGGGAGAGAGGTGAGAGCATGAGGGTGGGAGCTGAGGTCTGTGGGGACCGCGACACGTTTGCCTGAACCTGGAGTGCATGGTCTGGTACCTGTGGTGCAAAGCCTCTGAATGAGAGGATCATGTCTGTTCTTCAGGTCATGTTATTATACTTCTTTTAAATATTAATCAGAGAAACTGGATAGCTTTATGGCAAGGATGACGTGGGTGCCTCTGTTTCTCAGAGAGACCTGCACAGGCTGTGCTGTCTCCTGCTCATTGATTTGACAAGGGGACTGAAAGCTCCCCTCTACCGAGCAAAATGAAGCATCCCCATAATTGGCCACAAAAGGGCACACAACACAGGCTCGCTGTGATTCCAGGCTGCAAGCGAGGCCCCGCTCTGGCACGGTGGCTTCAGTTTGTCCCTGGGCTGATTTCTACTGGCTGCGAAGTTGGTAAATGTATCCAGGTTATTTCAATCATGTCTGTACAGCTGGACTTCCATTTTTTTAAAGCCCTTGTTTAAATCCAACTCTATTTCTACACTAGCCAAATCAAAAACATCACTCTGCCTTCCAGAGCTAACCTACTCTATCATGATTTATACTTGGGAACATAAGCCTTGCCAAGAAGCACATGACCTCTCCCCAATATTAATAATCGCACTATGGAGATAAAGTCAATTACATGGAATAATTCTCTACATGGTTGAACATATTTAAAGGAAAAAGATGAGATTCCAGCTTTTCACAAACAGGACTGAATAACTGTTCATTGGCAGCAGAGTTCGTGGGGAATATGAATGAATGAAGAAATGCGTTCTGAGCATTTCCTCTAATGGACTTAGCCTGAGCTATTGTGCAGCTGAGAGCGGAGGGCATGAAACTGCGCTAGGAAGTGTTCCACAGGCAGTGCTCCAAGGGGGAAAGTCCTGATGGACAGCGGCTGCCCGTTTCTGAAGTGTAAATACTCCTACTAGGCAGCCCTCCAATACATGCTACTCTTACCATATAGATAAAATTGCCATAAGTAACTTCAAGAGGACAGTTTGCTGGAAAATGTCACAAAGCAATTAGAAAGTGATTTGTTTGGGGCACCTATTGTCTTTTATAAAATATAATTTATTTAACATTAAGTATATATAATGTAGTATTTAACAATGGCTGTGTTTAACAAAGATTCACAAAATCCCTGAAAGTTGGACAACTGGCTCCTACAAGCCAGTACAGGCTCCAGGACGCCGCAGGACTGTGGACAAACGCCGTCCATGTGGGGGTGTGCTTAAGAATAATCTCACAGACCAGAGGAGCGAATCTCAGTACCAAGCAATACCTGTCTATCTATTTTACCTTTCCTGGGGTCTGGTTGCCGTTTGGCGGGTGCAAATTGGCAGTCTTGTGGAGGCAGCCGTCCTTCTGAGCATGAGCCGGCGCCCAGGGCCTGTGTCCTCGGGAGGAATCCTCAGAGGCTCCCAAGTCTTTTGTGCACATTCCTGGAAGGAACTATATCATGCACATTTTTTTTCTTAGTATCTAAATCCTTTAAGATGTTCTTGCTTTGGGTAAGACGAAGTAATCCAGAATGTTATATTTCCTCGTATCATCTCTAAAACAGAAACCAGAGAAGGCAGGAGACTTGGACACTTTTCTACAATAGTTATTAATACATAAGCCAGGCCTCATGAGGTTGGAGGAGCATCATGAGTAATGGGAACCAGAGGCCAAGAGGCCCTGCCTGTGGGGCAACGTGGAAGGGAACAGCTGTTAGCAATGGGCTCAGGGGTTTCCCGTGCATTCTGGAACCGCTGGGGGTGCGTGGGAAAGGCAGTATGCTGTGGGCTTTACATTCTAACTCTCTCACCTCCTTACTCTTCTGAATCTCAGTAAGGCAGAGTGGTGGCTGCCAGTGCTTCGCTTGAGCAAGGGCACCACATGTCTGCTCTGTGGTTTACACGGGGAAGGGAGTGGGCTCCATCATGAGCCATTTATTCATGTTGGAAGAACGGAGCAAAGGCCCGTGCAGTGATCCCAGATACCAACTGACTGCAACATAGATCGTTCTTAAAGTTACAGCTTCCCAACCTGCTTTCAGGGTGGAAACTCGGTAAAGCAGCAGAAACTCCACAACTCGTGGGTCCGGTTACTTATGTACAGTGGGTATGAGGGTGGCTGGGACTCAGGCCCCGACTGAGCTCAGATTCAGGCCAGTGTAAGAGGCCCCCGGGGGCTGAGCAAATCTAATTCCTTCATGGCTAAACCTCTCACAGGGACATGGCTTCTGGCCGGGAGCAGGCCAGAAAGAGAGAAGGAGGAAAGTCTGTCTTTTTTTTTTTTCCTGAGATGAAATTTCAATCTTGTTGCCCCGGCTGGAGTGCAGTGGCGCAATCTCGGCTCAGTGGAACCTCCGCCTCCCAGGTTCAAGCAAGTCTCCTGCCTCAGCCTCCCGAGTGGCTGGGATTACAGGCACTCACCACCAGGCCCGGATAATTTTTGTATTTTTAGTAGAGATGGGGTTCTACCACATTGGCCAGGCTGATCTCAAACTGCTGACCTCAGGTGATCTGATTACCTCGGCCTCCCAAAGTGCTGTGATTACAGGTGTGAGCCACCACACTTGGGTGAAAGTCTGTGTTATGGAAGTTTTTAAGGACTTTTAAGTCAAAGGCTCACAGCTGGAAGGCCAACCCTGTGTGAGCACGTATTTGCTGCACTGTTAGACGGTAGCTTTCCCAGAAACCCAGCAGCACCTTTTAGCTGTCTTCAGCTGTCCTCAATGCCCCCAGTCCTTCTTGCTAATATTAATAATTGTGGAAGTAGTCAGAGATTTGACAGGAATTCAAAAGAAGTTTGGTCTCTGGGTAATATGGAAATCTCAGTTAAGGGAGGAGGATGTCCTAATTTGAAGGCTCTAAAAAAGTCAAAAATTCTAAAGGCTATCTTTTTTTTTTTTTAATTCACTGTATTTAAGGTATACAATATGTTTTCGTATACATGGACAAAGTGAAGTAATTACTATAATCAAGCAAATTAACATACCCATCTCTTCACAGAGTTACGTGTGTGCGTGTGTGTGTAAGAGCAGTTAAAATTTACTCTCTTAGCAAATTTCTAATATACAATAAATGTCCTTGGCTACAGTCCTCACGGCCTACATTCCATTTCTAGACTGTCTTCTCTTCTATAGCGGCGAGTTTGTACTGTCCGACCAGCTTCTTTCTATTTCCCTTATCTGTCTGCTGTAATCCCTGTTCCACTCTCTCTTTCTAGGCATTTGACTATTTTTTTTTTTTTTTTTTTTACATTCCACATGTGAGATCATGCAGTATTTATCTTCCTGTGTCTGGCTTATTTCACTTAGCATAATGTCCTCCAGGTCCATTAATATTGTCACAAATAGCAGGATCTCCTTTCACAGGTTGAATATTTCATTATGTTTGTGTGTGTGTGTGTGTGCGTGTGTGTGTGTGTACACATCCACATTTTCTTTACCCATTAGTCTGTCAACAGACACTTATGTTGTTTCTACATCTTGACTATTGTGAATAATGCTGAGATGAACGTGAGGACCTAAATATCTCCACAAGGCGTGGATTTTGTTTCCATCGGGTTGTATACCCGGAAGGGGAATTACTGGGTCATAGAGCCATTGCACTTTTTTGGTTTTTTTGTTTTTTTGAAGAGTATGTCTCTTTACTCTAAGCCTTGTGGTTAAGAGCCATTTTCCTGAAAGCTTTTTGGGTGAGTTGGAGTACCACGTGAGGGGCTTGGGTCAGGATGGCAATTTATAAGTGACTAGTTTCTGGTAGAAGCTTCTGGCAAGAGAGCATTGTCCAGGAACAGCGTCCCTGCTCTGCTGTGTGCCGATCACACCAGACATTGTGGTAGGGCGTGAGATCAATAAAGGGAACAGCTCAAAGCATGAGTACAATTGACCTGCTCAGTGACAAGGAAGAGTGCTCACACGGTAAAAGAATGGTGAAAAGTCAATTCCACTTTTGAAAAATCTGTCAGATTAATTAAAATACAGTGTAGTACAGGAGAGCTAATTAATATCCCCCCAGCCCCCCTCTCCTTATCTGCAGCTTTTGTTCCCTTCATCCCCCTCCTTCATACAACGTTGGGACCTGCAGGCTCGGAAGTAAGTGCTGGCTTTGCCTGACGCAAGAGTTGAGCACTGGGCAGCGGCAAGGTAAACTGACACGAACAATTAGTGTCTGTTTCTAAAACACATTGAAACCAACTAGCTATTAATGCTGTCATTTTTAATCCTCTGAAATTATTTGACTAAAATAAAAGCACCAAAACCATTAAATGAGACCACTTTTAATGGCATAATTGATCTTTAAAATTGGCCTGTTTTATTTTGCATTTTGTCAAAAATACAAGTAACTCCTGAAGCCTTGCATGAAGACATTCATAGACATTATGAATGCTATGACACCAAATTACCTGAGCGATTACACGGAGATATTTGACTGGCTTGCCTGTCAACCTGCGCGCAACTTCTACTATGGATGTTAACCGTCCTTGATTGGCCAAGACAGCCCTGCTTCCCAAGGGGAAACTTTTAGGATGAAAAAACATAATCAGAGGGGACCCTCCAGAAGGCAGAAGGTGAAAGGATTCCGAAGTGGGCCACCATGGGCTCGAATGTTTGGAAAGTCTGTACAGAGCCTGTCAAGTCATCTGTCGGTAGCAATTATTTTGATAAGTTTGCCACACAGTTGCATCTGATCACTTGCATCATTTCACGAGACACCACCAGGAAGCTTAAGTCCCTATTTGGTTTCCCTCTTGATGCAAATAAGAAAAATGAACCAGTGACTTTTCACACTTGGGGTTTATTTGGAAAATCCCTCAGAATATTTCCCAGAGTTCGTCTCCTTCGACGAGTCCTAGGACTTCATCTACTCGCCCAAAGGCAAGTTTATGTTTTGCTGTTGAGCATCTTTCCTTACCGAGAGCACACAGAATGTCAGCCTCTGTGACCTTCGCCAACGTGGCCCATCTCCAGTGGATGCTGCATGATGTCACATACCTATTTTAGCCCGCACATCGGCAGGCACACTGAAGAACCTTTGCTATTTTAGTCGCTGAAGAGCATTTGCATCCCAAAAGGCCCGGTGAAGACATTAGGTGAAGAGATTAATGAGTTCCCTGAATTGTAATAAGACAGGAGGGGGACAGTTAAAAATAAATGAATAAACATGAAATCAAAACCCAGGGAATCTGACTCGGCTTGGAAACCTCCAAGCCCTGCCCTGGAGCAGGGTGTGGTGTTGGTAGGATAGCCCTGAGAGCACCAGCCCTGTGATAAGGGTGTTTCCTAGTCTCTATGCCTTCATGAAAAGGGAGTTTATATCCAAATGTAACCAAACTTTGCCTAGTATCATAAACACCAAAGAATCAAGCAATCAAACACTGCTTAAAATCCATGGCTCTGCGATTTGCGTGACATTAAAATTTAAAGACAGCACAGAAGGGACTATTGAGTGAGGAGGAAAGAAGGCCCTTGCTATGATATATTTCTTTCCCCATGACATATGTCTTCCTGGACTGAGGCCAGGGGGTGGAGAATGGAGAAGACAATAGAGCAGTAGAGAGCACAGTGGATTCAACGCCAAGCAAAACCAGCAGGCCACGAGGACTAGCATAAGAAAGGCCATTGAAAGGACCCTGCCCGCCTCTATCTCAAGTCCACTAACTTGCCAAAGGTTGTTGAGTGACTTTGGGCAAGTTACTGAAGACTCTGTGTCTCAATTTTCTTACCTGTAAAATGGAGATCATCATAGAAACTTTCTGAAAGAGTTGTTAAGAGAATTCAGTGATTTAATATTTATGAGTGACTCAGAGCTGCACATAGACAGCTCATGAAGGAGTTGTTAATTCAAATAAAATATGATCAGAGCTCCAGTAAAAGGAAACATAGGGCTGAGTGTGGTGGCTCACCCCTGTAACCCCAGCACTTTGGGAGGCGGAGGCAGGTGAATCACCTGAGGTCAGGAGTTTGAGACCAGCCTGGCCAATATGGTGAAATCCCCTATCTACTAAAAAAAAAAATCACAAAAATTAGCCAGGCATGGTGGCGTGTGCTTGTAGTCCCAGCTATTAAGGAGGCTGAGACAGAATTACTTGAACCCAGGTAGCAGAGGTTGCAGTGAGCCGAGATCGTGCCACTGCACTCCAGCCTGGCAACAGAGCGAGATTCTGTCTAAAAAAAAAAAAAAAACGGAAACATAGACTGTTATGAACAACTGTCCAGTTATAGACTCTTGTCTTGTACACAATGGGATAGTTGATCACCCTAAGTTGTGGAAGCAGGATATAGATCTTGTCAGCTGAAGTTATCAGGAGGGAAGGCTTCACTGAAAAGATGGCAATTGGAAACTGGAAGAATAATTGTGGATTTGCCAAGCAGACAAGTTAGTGTGCTGGTACTGCAGTGGAGGAAACGGCAGACACTGAGGCATGCGGCAGGGGCGGGTGTGGAGAGTCTTAGGGTGGCTCAGCACTGTTAGTTTTCAGGTGCATCTCTCAGAGAACCTAAAGATATCTTTATTTATCAAATACAGATTGTGATATTCCCTTGATTTTAAGAGTTCGCTCTTTTCAAACAGCTCTCAATGGGTAGGGAAAAGAAATAATCTCACATGAAATATGTGCATTCGTTTCAAGGGCCATCCTTATTTGAGAAATGTTAAAATATGGGGTACTCTCAGGGGGATTTAAGATCAATGAAATGCTGTGTGTAACAGAGCCTATTTTGATACACTTAGAAGATGTCCAGAGCTGAAGACACTATCCAGCAGTGTGTGGTCACCATGTTGCTGTGCCCTGCACACCTCTTGGTGTCTTCTACCCCAGGATGGGATTTGCCAGTGTTTACCAGCACTCACTGAACAAGCCCAAGAATGAACTTGGGTTTCACTGAGAGATTCTGAAGAAAATAACGTTTCAGATGTTCTCAACATTTATTTGGGGACGGTAACAGTATCTGTAAAACAGCTAAGAAAAAAATATATATATGGACCAGTGATCATGTTCATGCAGTCAGTATATACTGAAGGTGCAGTCTGGGCGAGTTTGCCTGGCATGATGGGATGGAGAAGGTGAGCAGTGCCTGGTCCTGGAGGAATCCTAGACCAACACGGACTCAGTAATGCTGGCCTTGTTCACTCCACCCTGACTGTTTTCACATTGTGGTGTTCCATTTGTTACTATTTCATCCAATCTTTTCCCATGTATTTTAATTTTTACTTACAGGTTTCAGTCTGTTACTATTGATGGCTAGTTCTTAATTCTTTTTGATGATAAAATTTTATTTTGTCAAACATTTAACTTCAGAAAATTTCCCGTTAAGTACTTGTATTAGCCTGTTTTCACACTGCATATAGAGACATACCAAAGACTGGACAGTTTACAAAAGAAAGAGGTTTAACAGACTTACAGTTCCACATGGCTGGGGAAGTCTCACAATCATGGCAGAAGGCAAAGAGGAACAAGTCGTGTCTTACATGGATGGCAGCAGGCAAAGAGAGAGCTTGTGCAGGGCAACTCCAGTTTTTAAAACCAACAGATCTCATGAGACTCATTTGCTATCACAAGAACAGCACAGGAAAAACCCGCCCCCATAATTCAATCATCTTCCACCACATCCCTCCTATAACACATGAGAATAATGGGAGCTACAAGATAAGATTTGTATGGGGACACAGAGCCACACCATATCATACCACCCCCAGCCCCTCCCAAATCTCATATCTTTACATTTCAAAACCAATCATGCCCTCCCAGCAGTCCTCAAAAGTCTCAGCTCATTTCAGCATTAATTCAAAGGTCCACAGCCCAAAGTCTCATGTGACACAAGGCAAATCCCTTCTGCGTATGAACCTGTAAAATCAACAGTTAGCTGCAGCAAACTTCTGCCTGGACATACAGGTGTTTCCATACATCCTCTGAAATCTAGGCGGAGGTTTCCAAACCCCAGTCCTTGACTCTTTGCACTGGCAGGCTTAACACTATGCGTAAGCTGCCAAGGCTTGAGGCTTGCTCACACCCTCTGGAGCCATGGACCGAGCTCTATATCGGCCCTGCTCAGCCATGGCTACAGCAGCTGGGACACAGGGCACCAAGTCCCTAGGCTGCACACAGCACAGGGACCTTGCCCACGAAACAACTTTTTCCTCCTAGGCCTCCAGGCCTGTGATGGGAGGAGCTGCTGTGAAAATCTCTGACATGCCCTGGAGATATTTTCACCATTCTCTTGGGGATTAACATTCAGCTCCTTGGTGCTTATGCACATTTCTGCAGCTACCTTGCATGGAATTTTCTTTTCTATCATATTGTCAGGCTGCAAATTTTCTAACATTTACGCTCTGTTTCCCGTTTAAAACTGAATGCGTTTAACAGCACCCAAGTCACTTCCTGAATGCTTTGCTGCTTAGAAATTTCTTCCACCAGACACCCTAAATTATCTCTCTCAAGTTCAAAGCTCCACCAATCTCTAGGGCGGGAACAACATGCCGCCAGTCTCTTTGCTAAAACATAACAAAAGTCACCTTTGCTCCAGTCCCCAACAACTTCCTCATCTCTGTCTGAGACCACCTTGGCCTGCATTTCATTGTTCATATCATTATCAGCATTTTGGTCAAAGCCATTCAACAAGTCTGTAGAAAGTTTCAAACTTTTCCACATTTTCCTGTCTTCTTCTGAGCCCTCCAAACTGTTCCAACATCTGCCTCTTACCCAGTTCCAACATTGCTTCCACATTTTCACTTATCTTTTCAGCAGTATCCCACTCTCAGTATGAATTTATTGTATTAGCCCATTTTCATGCTACTGATAAAGACAAGCCCAAGACTGGGCAATTTACAATTTAAAAAAAAGAGGTTTAATGGAGTTACAGTTCCTTATGGCTGGGGAAGCCTGACTATCATGATGGAAGGCAAGGAGGGGCAAGTCACATCTTACATGGATGGCAGCAGGCAAACAGAAAGCTTGTGTAGGGCAACTCCAGTTTTTAAAACCGTCAGATCACATAAGACCCATTCATTATCATGAGAACAGCAACGGAAAGACCCAGCCCCACAATTCAATCATCTCCCACCAACATGTGGGAATTATGGGAGCTACAAGATGAGATATGGATGGGGACACAGAGTCAAACCATATCAGTGCCTTAGTACTCTCCTGCACCAGGCTGTATGTGAGGAGCCTATTTTCTGGAGGAGGGAGCTTAAGCACTAGAGGTTGACCCCTGGGCCAAGTTATTGCACTGCTTCCAATGTTTTATTTCCCACTATGTGGAAAGCATTAAAGTTCAAGTCAGGGGTCTTAGAAATCCACACAGAGCCATGCGAGAATCTGAAAACTAGAAGGTTCATTCAGTGAGCCTTTCATGGTTTACCTGATATTTGTGTGTGCATATGCACACACACACATTCAAACACACACACACAAACACACATACACACACACACACACACCAAGCAGACTTATCTAACACATCCTCATAGCCAGCTCCATTCCCACTTCCCACCACTTGTCCAGAGCAGGCTTCCAGATGTTTTGATCAATTCTATTTTCCTTCCAACCCTCCTGAGTTCCTGTCCAAATCAGTAACTTTTGTACTTCAGACCTTTCAGATAATCTGACTATTGTAAGCATGGCTGCATCATTTTGTTAGGCACTCATGAACTTTCCTTTCACTCCATAACAGATAAAAGAAAAAAAATTGTAATGCATTTTATCTTACAGTAATTGTTTATAATTTGCTAAGAAATAGATAAAATAGAATATATTTTGGAATATATAGACCCTCTAAGGCCATGTGATTTAGTCACTTTCTTCTATACTGTTTCTCTACCTGCTTCTTTTCCTGACTTCCTGTTACCTACTTGTTTTATTCATTCATTCACTCGCTCATTCATTACTTTGCTCACGAAGATGTCTTAAATGCCTGCCCTGCATGAATTCTGGTGAGGCATTGAGGGTACAGCAGGGAACACAGCTCAGATGTACCAATCACACATCTGGATTATAGTTATCTATTTCTATGATGGCTTTCCCAGCTAGGACAGAGCTCAGAGATGGAGTGTTACCCACCTTAGTGTTGTCAGGGCCTGGCATGGTACCTGTCACAGAGCAGAAACTCAACAACATCATGTACATGTGGCCTTAGGGTTAAAATGCAAGCATTGACCTTGTCCCAGGCCCTGTTGGCACAGCCATGTGCTGGAACTGATCCTGGCTGTGACCTCTGACCTTGTCATGGCCCCCATCACACCTCTTTCTGGACCTCATCAGTTCTTAGTCATGGCTTTCTAGTTTTCCTTTATGTGGTTCTTTGCTTTTTGACTGAGAGTCATTTATCTACAATCTTCTTCCAACCTGAGCCTCTGCAGAGCCACTGAGCTGAGCTGGGGATGACTATTGTGCCCCCTAATTCATTTTTCCCACTGCCTTTAGCATTCACCAGGCCTGCATCTAAGCTGTGCAAACCTAGATGCTCAGCTGCTTCCCAGGAGTTGGGTGAGCCATGTCCTGGCTTACTCTGGCCTGACTTTGCAGGTGGTGACCCATTTACTGAGAAAGGCCAGCTCTCCACTGTCTCTGCTGTGTAATGGGCAGGCCCATGATGGGGCCTGTGTGGCAGTTTGTTGGTGGGTATGGGGTTCTTACCATTGGGTGAAAGTATCTCCCAAGGAGCTGATCTCAATTTCCAAGGGCAGAGAAACATCTCAGCAACCATCTCTACTCAGGGTTCTATTAAAGCTCACTGTGTCCCAGTGGGTCCAGAGGAGAGGAAACAAAGAGGAAACTGAGTGAATCTGGAGATTGATGAGGCCAGAGTAAATTTATTATGCTTGACTTTTGGGAAGGTGGTGGGGCGGGTGTCCCAAATCAATAGACATGAGGAGGACTCAGCTGCAGAACCCACAGGCCCTGGCCTTTCCCCAGCAGCCCAAACTCACCGTGAGACCCTGCAGTGTGGGCCGTCTCCACATTTTAGTTGAGTAGAACTTCCTTTTTCCCTTGAAAAGTATTTGGATGGGAGTGGGCTGCTGGTGTCTAGCTCAGTCCCTGAGGTTCATTAACTATGTCTTGGATTTTGATATTTGGCATTGTCTTTCATGGAGACACAAGAGACCCCATGGAGGGCTGAGCACATTCTGCTGACCATGAAGCCATCACCAAATGTTCTACTGGCAACAAGGAACTTCCTTCTAACGGGTTAACAAGACTTTGCCGGTGCTGCTTGTCAGCCCCACACTCTTCAGCAGCTCAAATTCGCTTTTCAAAATGGACTCTGCCTCACTGGGCTATGAATGCTTATTTTCTACTTCACATATGTGGTGGGAGAGTAGGATTTTGCATTATATCAAGTTTTAATATTCTACGGGAAAAGACAAGAAGATGTGAGAAAATGTTTGAATTATGTATGGAAAAGAGCAGAAAGCATCTAGGATGCCGACGCAGAGCATCAGTGTGGGTCTGGGTGTTTTGCATGGAAGAATACACAACATTTCTCACCATTGTTGTTGTCCTTGGACTTTCTGGCTTTCACTCTGTTGATTAAATGGACTAAATGCGTATCTGTTTGTCAATTTGGGGTGTAAAATACTGGATGGAGTCTGGTGATCTCATTTCTTTCTTTTTGTATCTTTTTTTTTGGTTCATTTCTTCATTCATTCAATTGAACTTCACCTGTTCCCCCAGGCAAAGCCCATCCACATGGGCCACTTGTACCATATTGTTTATACCATATCACCTTGTGCTCTTCAAGGGCAGAGGTCGTGACTGTCATCCCTCCCCTGCCACTGACATTTGGTACAGAGCCGGAAAAGGGCAGATCATCAACACGTGTTTGCGGAACACAAACAGGTGAGTGGCTTGCCACACATGGCCTTGGAGGGTAGAGGAAGAGCTCCTCAAGTCGAGGGGAGCAGCTGGGCTACTGGGCAGTGAATGAAAGGTCAGTTGTCTGTCAAAGAGATGGTGTGTTTGGGGAGGAGAGAAAAGTCATGTGAGGCTTCCCCAAGTTGGCTGGCCCATGTTTGGCGAGCGGTCCCGAAGCTGTCTCCTATCAGGGCTGCACCAGGTAGTGGTCTCATGTTTCCATTCTTGGTTACAGGGAACTTTTGTTTCTTTTTTTATTATTCTTTAAAGGCAACCAGCAGCCAGATATACATGCTGAAAGCCTGCAATACATGCGGAAAGCCTGAAATACATGCGGAAAGCCTGCAAAACCTGAGGATAGTAACTTTCCTCTTTCTCTGAGGAATAAGAAGCTCTCCTGTCCAGCGTCCCTTGCGGTTGCACGGTCAGTTCTCACTCTGGACAGGTATGTGAAGAGGTGTGGCCATCATGGATGACAGAGAAAAGCAGTCTAACCCTGTGCTAGACAGAAGTGTTGACATCACACTGGTGTTCCCAGCAATTAAAGCAGTATATTTGGGTTGGGAATTTTAATTGAAGAAATATAAAATGTTCATTGGTATAATGTGCACATTAATTCAATATAATGTGAATAAGAAGTCACTTGAGATGGAAGCTGGAAACAGCCCCAATAGGGCTATTGTCATGGCAGGCAACACAGGCAACGTCTTGTTAGCCGTTGGAAGGAAGTTCCCTGTTGCCAGTAGAACATTTTGTGATGGCTGCGTGGTCAGCAGAATGTGCCCAGCCCTCCAGGGGGCCTCCTATGTCTCTGTAAAGGACAGTGCCAAATAACAAAACCCAAGACATAGCTAAGGAACCTCAAGGGACTGAGCTAGACACCAGCAGCCCACTCCCATCCAAACACTTTTCAAGGGAAAATGGACGTTCTACTCAACTAAAGTTTTGATTCAATTAGAATTATTCCACACCATAGAAAGACCACATTTTCAATAATAATAATGATGATGATGATGAAACAAAAAAATATATATACATACTAGCCTACTAAGTATGAAGGGACTCAAGAGGTCCAAGGGCATAATACTGAAATCAAAGCTTCCCTGAGAAGTCTAGAATGAGTCGTTTACCTATTGGTAGCACTATGCATTGTTATCACTTTCTAGAAATGGAAAACACAGTTAAATGTACTCAATATGAAATAAAACTAACCGTAACTTGATCTGGAAACATCCAAAGGTTCTGTAGACTCCCAGAGTCCTCGGTGGTACTTCTGCTTCCACCTCTGGAAACAGGAAGTAGGTACCAAGCCTGGTTGCCTCTCACCAAAAAGCCCAGAGACGCTCTTGGCAGAGGGTGGCTGACACCAGCTCCCACCACGACCCCCCAGACAAAGAGGCGGCAGAGCTGAGAGCTCTTCTTCTGCCTTTCTGCTTTGCACTCTGTAGACAGACACTAACTTCAACCCACTATTTCACCAAAAAGTGAGGTAGTTTGGGATAATGTGGATTCTTCTCCTGAGCTCATTTTCCATGACTTAACTGAAACAGCACTGGCTTTTTCTAGAAAGAATTCTTATTCTCATTTGCACATTAAAAGTTGCCAAATAAAGGACAGTCAGGTCAATTTCCAAACATTTCCACCCATGCATAAATCATATACTTTTGCCAGCAGGATGAATAAGATGATCAGCATTTTAATATTATAATTTGCACTAAATGTCTCAAAAAGCTCACACTGAAAAAACTTTTTCTGGATGTGCTTTGCATTCGATTTTATGTCGATCGTTACATATCTCACAACAGCTGCTGCTGAAGAGCTCGCCTACTCTTTCAGGTTAATTCACATCTATCAAGAGCTGATGCTGAAGATGAGCTGCTTCTGCCTCCTTGGCCTCATTTGGAAGCTTTTCTCTTTAAACTGTGTTGTTGAGGGCTTATTTTGAGTCTTTTTAATTACTCTGGGTTTTAGTTTTTATTTTATTTAGGAATTTTTGCCCCTGAATAGATGTCATACTTTATTTTTTAATTGATTTTCTCTCACAATTATGTATCTTAAGATACATAAGAGTATGAAAAATCTTTTTAGTGGTTAATGAAGATCAGGGGACCCAAAGTTTCATTCATGAAAAGGAAGTTGGTTAGAATATGTCCACATAAACAGGCAATGATCTCTTGAGGAAAGGTTTAGCCTGTAGGATTCAGTCGAGAAATGAACCACATTAAACAGAGCGCTCTCCTGCCGCCACCCAGGGTGAAGGGCTTAATGACCAGACAGATGGGTAGGATGCTTGACCCTGGTTTTTGACTGATAGGCAAGGCTGGCTTCATAGGCATATGACATGTGAAGTTTCACTGGGCCCCGTGCTAAGAAAACCTGCACACTTCATTTAATGCTTTGCTGTCACTGTCTTGGAATTCCTTTTTTTTTTTTTTATTGTACTTTAGGTTCTGGGGTACATGTGCAGATCATGCAGGAATGTTGCATAGGTACATACATGGCAAGGTGGTTTGCTGCCTCCATTCCCCCATCACCTATATCTGGAATTTCTCCCCAAGTTATCCTTCCCCAACCTCCCCAGCCCCTGCTGTTCCTGCCCTAGCCCCCTCTCCAACAGACACCAGTGTGTGATGCTCCCCTCCCTGTGTCCACGTGTCCTCAGTGTTGAACACTTGCCCTTGCCTGTGAGTGAGAACATGCAGTGTTTGCTTTTCTGTTCTAGTGTCAGTTTGCTGAGAATGATGGTTTCCAGATTCATCCATATCCCTACAAAGAACATAAACTCATCCTTTTTTATGGCTGCATAGTATTGCAATTCTTAATAAGTTTTAAGAAGGAGTCACATTCTCATTTAGCACTGGACTTTGCAAATGACTCAGCTGCTTCTTCTGATGGGGGTACAGAGATCTATGACTCTCTAACAATCACGGTAGACTTGCCTTCGCCACTCTTTTCATACATGTTCATGCCCTTACGTAGAATAATTTTCTTTTAATGCATGACTTAGTATTGCATTAGCACAAGACACAGAACATTTCCAGAAACTCAAGCCTAACTCCAATGCAGAGCTTTTCCTGACCCAGGCAGGCCCCTCATTGACTTTTCTGTGGCAAGCTTGACTGTGGATATCTCCCACAGATCTGCTTTCTCCAAAGAGGTTGTGCCTTTTTTGAATGCAGTGACTAGTCTGATACTCACAGTGTCACCCAAATGGGTATCCCTTGGATGGGTGTCATTGATACACAGAAGAATCTATTTTCTGAAAGAAGAAAAATGCATCCAAGATAGGCAGTAGAGGAAAGGCATGTTATAATTGTGAATTCAGAGGGATGCAGATAAAATGTTGAGCTTGATCGCCCAGCTGAGCAGCCAGAGTGGAGGCAGGGCCCAGCGGTGTCCTGCTCCATGCACAGCCCATGGCAGACCCTCAGGACATAGGACTTACAAGAGACAATATCAAATGCACTGCCAAGGACAGCATGCTCTCAGGGAGAAGGCGAGGCTTGATCTCTTTCCTCACTTGTCTCCTGATTGCATTTCATGCAGTTACTTTTTACTTGAGTTTTTTTGTTTGTTTGCTTTCTCTTCCATCAAGCAATGACTTCTCTGATGACCTACTTTATACTCAACACCACAGAAGGAGACTTTGAGAAGATACAAGACTCAAGATCATTACCCACAACAAGCTTACAGCCCACTGCCTGGAGAGACACAATTAGTACCCATTCATGTCCTCAATAAATATTGATCCAGTGCAGAGCATGATCCAACACCCTGCTGGGTCCTTGTTCTAGAGGGTGACTGATACGTAATCAGGGGTTAGCACCAAGGGTGCAAAGTATTAGGATGGTAGCCCCGTAGGTGATGGGGCCCTAATTCTGTTTCATGTGGATCAGGAATGACTTCTTGGAACAAATGTCATCTAAGCGGAGCAAGGTCAAGTCAAGAGAGTAGAAACAGGTGTTGGGAGCAGGGTGTGGTGGTCCAGAGTCCAGGAAAGCACAGTGCATCCTAAACCTCTAAGGAGTGACTGAATGACCTCATCGTAGCTTTAGGAGGTAGGAAAGGCAACAGCGAGGCAGGACCTGAGAAGGGCCCCTGCATGGCTTGGTAGGGAGCTGACTTGCTTTTGTGCTGACAGCTCAGAGAGCAACTCCCATTTCCTGAGGGTTCTTCCGGTCAGGTTTTGTCGTGGTCATCCTATGGACGTTTTCTCATTTAATCCTTAAGACACAGTCATCCTACAAACACTAACCAAATTCTTCCTCTGCCATGCCTTTATTTTAAACATTTTGTCTTGAAATTGTTTTCAAGCATACCACATACCCTTCATTCAACTTCCTCTAATGTGAGTGTCTTACCGAACCATGGGGAATTCACACTGGCACAATAAGAGTAACTAACTACAAACTTCACTCAGGTTTCACCTAAGTTTCTAATAATGTCATTCCTGCTCCAGGACAGTGCTTTGGATTTGGTGTCTGTTCCTTATTGTGAATCCTAATGTATTCAGGAGGAGACTGTGGCTTTGAGACATGGCGTGGTTTGCTCCAAGGCCCCGCTTGGAAGAGGAGGAGCCAGCCTGGAGGCCTCACGTGACCCTGCTTCCGGGTTTGTGGGCACCAGGGATGCTTCTCCTTCAGGGGTCGGTGTGCAGCCTGGGTACCTGATCCCGCTCCTCCAGAAGCTGCAGGGAATTGACTCTTCATCTGTTAGGGGATGTGTTCAAGAGCATTTGTGTACACTCACCTTTTCTCTCTGCTTCTGCAGAAATGTACCCTAGGAAATGAGTCATGGTAAAATTAATTAATGAACTCAATGGAGAAAGAAAAGTGGCGGTTTTTTCCCGCTCCCTGTCGACTCCCTAATCTTCATGCCACTGCTCCGTCCTGCCCTGCTGGGCTTTGAAGAGTCCATCTCCCCCCACCAGCCTTTACCCCCAGCACCAGGCATGTGACTCCAATCAGGCCACAGAGGACTGTTTCTTTTTGCTTGACATTCTGAAGACAAGAGTGTCATGATGTGAGAGACGTGGCCCCAGGACACTGCAAGGAAGGATCTGGGCAGGACTGACATGAGGTTGGGAGTACAGAGACCCAAGGCTCTAGGGATGCTCCAGTTGCCTCAATGACTCCTGGGTCTGTGCACCGCCTGGAAATACAGAGGAAATGCCCAAAAGGTGGTCTGGTCCTGCCGCTGGCACCCAAAGTGTCCCACGTCTCCCAAAGATATGCTCTGTGGGCCATGGCACCCCACTTCCTCTGCCCAGGGTCTTCTTTTTATCTTAGAGTTGTTACCAGGACACTGGGCCAGATTTGACTCCTTCCTTTTGACTATTTCCAATGAGAAAATGCTGACTAAGTCTCTGCCTCCGATTCTGAACCCCTCCCAGTGCCTTCCCACTGCCTCTCCTCTTCCCCCATTGTTACCAGGTGAAATGAACTGGCATAGAGGAGTGAGCTGAAGGCGGCCAGGTGGGTTCGGCAGTGAGAACGCAGCTAACCCCGTGGTTCTCAACCCGGCCACATGCTACCACGTCCCAGGGAGCACTGCAAACCCTCATAGACCTCCTAAATCGGACTCTTCAAGTGGGGCTCAGCCACCTGTATTTAACCTGCCCCACCTCTGAGGATTCCACTCTGGTCGCATTGGGATCTTCTGAATTTTACACAAATCGGGTAAGAATAAGGGATAAATTCTATAAACTTAGAATATAAATGGCGTCATCCATCCAAATCGAGTCAGTTTCTTTGGTTCAGGCAAAGAATTGTCACACCAAACCATAGTCATTGAATAGTGTACTATTTAACTCACCGAATTCCAGGAGTCAGGGACAGACCCCCTAGAGCTGGGGTCACCCAATAAAAAAGGTTATTGAAAATTGATTAAATATGTATATATGCATAAACACATTGAAAATCACATATACACATATATTTAAAGCGTGTGAGGGTGTGTGTGCGCGTGCATGTGCTCCCACGGGATCTTCCACTCCTCCCCAAGTTCTGCATACTCCAGGCACACCTAAAAATCTGTTGAAAAAATGACTTCTGCAGGAGAAAGGTAGCCTTTGAATAGTCCTATTCCAGGGTCCGACTATGCTAGTTAAGGCCCTGCATTCCTGCCAGCATCTGTCTGTTTCCTGGAGAGCTCAGAAAAGACTCCTCCAGTCCTGCCTGTTGGGAAGATGGCTTTGCAGGCAGAGGTTTGCTGCCTTGGTCAGAGCCCCACATTCAGGAAGGGATGAACCTTCCAAGGTCAAGAAGACTCAGAAGCAGCAAAGGACTCCTGAAATAAAGGAAATTTGTGCTCATTCAGATAACAGTTGCAAGACCTTCTCTGCTGGGACATCGCTGAGAATGCAATGGAAATAGATTCTAGACAAAGCTGGAAGGATAAATGAGCTGAGGCAGAATCTGAAAGCTACTGGTTGCCAACCTTCTAAGTATTTCCACACACCTTTCCTGAAATGCCACCTTTTCAGCATGTAATGAGATTAATTTTCCCATTATTTCTAGAATTCTTTTTTAAAAATTGGTAACACTTTGAGAGTCTAGTCATCATACATTCATTTGGTATGTATGGAAACAGCAGTGATCATAATGAATTCATTCGGTATTCATGTGGTTGTCATAAGGACTTTCATAAAGATACTATTGTACTGCAGCCTTTCTTTGGCTAGATGCCTTATAATTTACAGTGACATAGATACATATATTTAAAGTGTGCATGTATGTGTGTGCCAACTGTGTTACTTGACATGGCCTTGTAGCTTCGGGAGGTGGGTTCTTCCATGTTTCTGGTACTTTGTCTCTAGCTCAGTTAGGGTGCTTCAGGAAACACCCTGGTATAATAGGTACCTTCCACCTTGCAGATTCACACCTTGACTAAACCTTGGAAGGCCCTTTGAAGTTCATGATTCCTCTGGTCTCTCTCCAGCATGCCCCGTTGGCTGACTATACACTGTGCACTCCCTAAATATTGACTGAATTCTTAGGCAGATCAGTAGATATTGGGGATTCCCTCACCTGAGCATGCCCAGGCCACCTCACTTTCAGGACAAGAAGTCCCTGGCCCTTTGCTTCTATGTGGCTTCCACAGCTTGCCTTCAACAATAATCTGTCAATCAGGAGTCAAGTTTCCAATTCATTTTAGCACAACACAGAGATTAGTCCTTATTAGCTTAATGATGAATATGATCAGTGATTACTTAATCCTAGAAACGTTAAATGAAATCAGCCAGAATATTTGCTGTCAATTAGATGAAATGGAGCGGCCTTGTGGCTTTTTGTGCATGGCTTTACAAGGTGCTTCTCCACTCTGCACTTAACTACCCTGAGGGAGGGGGATTATTTTCTCCACCGCATGGCTGGAAAATGGAAGGCTCTGGAAAATGAAGTGTCTTGCCCTGGTATCAGCAGAGCTAGAATTTGGAGTTCCTTGCTGGCTCAGGCCATCTGCTGAATCTCCTTACCTTGTCCCCTCAGGAAGAGGAGAAACATTTTGCTCAGTGGGAAGGAAGTCAAATGCTGGAGCCATCATGAAGTAGTGTCCTACCCCTGAAATCAAGAGGGGCTGGGAGAGAGGGGACATTCTCCCACGTTGTCTGTGGTCCTGACCTGCCTACTTCTGGGGGTTGGGCGAATCAGGGTTCTCAGGAGCTCCCAAATTCACCCCAGCTCAGGTCAAAAGATGGCTTTCCTTCAGCATGTCTCCCTGGGAATAGCATTTGAGGAAGTTAACAAGGCATCTGTGAAATATTTTATAAATTGACCTTCTGTGCCCAGCAGCGTAGGAAACTCTGACTGCAGAGCAAGAGGACCAAGGACCTTCAGGGAAGATGCAGCCCAAGGGAAGGGGAGCACGTGATGTGAAGGACCCACTGGCATCCTTTCATTTTGATTTTCTCTTATGTTTTTCCATACCTAATCAAATGCATTATTACATATTTAGTTTAATTACCAATCAGGTGGAAATTCATTTTTACTGATACAATTAAAAGACTGGCAAATAGTGTATTACAAGTAACTTGGAGTCACGTTAAAAATGTGATAGTAATTGATGTGATATTCACATGATCTGATGGAAAATTGATTATTTTAATTGTCTCAAGAGGAATTCCTGCCTCCCCCATGTCAGTCAAGTGTTGGGTAACAAAGGGGCCCACATATTTGTACCTAGGTTTCAGGATGCACCAAATAAGTGAATGTGAGGCACACAGGTCCCGGGATGAGGACTTGGCAGTCAGTTCTCCCACCCTCAACACTGGTCCTCCCCTGATTCGCATTCAGACGTGTTTGCTAGTCAGAAAATAGTTCACTTAGATTAATTAAACATGCAACAACAACAAATCTGTTTATGACCAGTACAGATATTTTAGTACCTAGACCTTGATAACTTTAGTATGTTGACTTTTCAGTAAAGCTGATGAGTGATTTCTATATGTTTACATCTTTTATAAGTTTAAGTCTTTTCCGTATCAGTACATCCAAACTAAAAAGTACTTAACTATGCATTAAATATCTGCACACAACACAAAAATGGGCCATCTCTCCAAAAGGCAAGCGCACTATTAATTTCTTCACAAAATAGCTGGACAAGATTTTTCAATTAATTTTTTTCCTGTTGTGTTTGCCTCCACCTGACACCACAGATGTGATGTTGTCTTTTTCACAGCTGGAGACCAACTAAAATGGCCTCTGGGATAATGTGACTGTGTCAGGCAACAAAGAATATGGCATTTAAAGCAAGAGAATTCCTATATTCACAATGAAACTTTGCCCTCTCCTCATACCCCTTTCCTAGCTTGTTCAGAAAGTGTCTGCAACTTCCTGACCTACCAATTAGTTCTTGAATAAGCAGGTTGGAAAGCCACCCTGTGTCACATCCATGGCTAATATCCTCACTTAGGGGACATTGACCTGAGCCAGCCAGCCAGCCTTCTCGTGGAGTGCAGTATGATGAGTGATTCCATGCTGGTCTAATTGCAGTTTGTGTGTGAATCCCCAATAGAGCATCCTAGTTGACTTTGGTGCTATCTCAAACACTGATTATCTGATGCCTGCACAATAGAGCTTTGTGTGCATGTGTGTGCACACACCTGCTTTCCTGTGCTGAGCATTCCCAGTTAAGAACCACCATGATTCTTTCTACACCCTTGACTATGTCCACATAACCTCTATGTAAGTGATAAGGAAAACAAATTCACGGGGACTGATGACTTGGTAGCAATCATTTGTAAAGGCAGGGAAAGCCCACTGTTTGAGTCTAATTTACTTAAAAAATTAAATTTGGTCTAATTGGTTATTTTATAAAGAATCGGTGACTCCAGCCTGGTCATCAGCGACGGTGCTGATTGTTGTCCCTGAAGGCTGCCCCTGCTGCACGTCCTCACCTCTCAGCTCAGTGTGGGCAGCCTCACGGCCAGGGATTTGTACAGGTGGCCTTTCGTGGAAGGAGTTTGATTGTATGGGTAAAAAGAGGTGAAAAATGTGTGAAGTTCTCTTAGCTCTTCTTTTTCTGATTTAGACTTCTGCCTCTTTAACTGTTAATCTGAGAAGATTACCTATTCATATTTTAATTATTTATTTAGCTTAAGCAGTTTAGCATCTAATTTGAACAAGAAGCCTTAATATTTATCTAGTCATTCATTCATTCATGGAATAACCACAAGGGCTCTGCCTAGAGGGCTTCAGAAATCCCGTAAGACCAAAAAAAAAAGTCCTTTCCAACCTGTGAATATCGTTACTGCCTCTAAGACAACAAAGACAAGAACACAGCTAAGCGACAATCCATTTAGCAGTCTCACAGCGAGGACGACGATTCCAGCCTCCAAAAACGACCAGTATCTGTTGGCCTTTGTGTGTGACTTGCTGGTAGTTGAAAGCATGGATTGAAGACCACGAACGCCCAAATCTTTAGCAGGAACACTGCTTTACGTCTTCTGAGCTACAAGATTCGTCAGTCCTTTATTTCCTAGCCGCACTTAATTGAGGGCCTTCTGCTTGTCAGGCACTGTGGTAGGCACTGCTGATGAGCAGCAGATGCCAGGAGGTCCGGCTCTCACTCCGTCTAGCTTGGAGAGGCAGAGGAGAACACAGCAAGGCAAAATCTTATGAAATAAACTAAGCTTCGGAGGCTATTTTAGTTGGGAAGGTCAGAGAAGATCTCTGTGGATGTGAGTTTCAAGCTGCAAAAAGAGGCTGGAAAATCTCATTCTCAGCAAACTGACACAAGAACAGAAAACGAAGCACCACATCTTCTCACTCGTAAGTGGGTGCTGAACAATCAGAACATGTGGATGCAGGGAGGGGAATATCACACACCACAGCCTGTCAGGGTGTTGGGGCTAGCAGGGGGTGGGGAGTTGGTAGAGGGATAGCATTAGGAGAAATACCTAATGTAGATGACAGAGTGATGGATGCAGGAAACCACTATGGCATGTGTACACCTATGTAACAAAGCTGAACACTCTGCACATGTACCCCAGAACTTAAAGTATAATAAATAATAATTTTTTAAAAAACATCTTGCAGAAACTCAAGGAAGGGCATTCAGTGAATAAAGAATAGACCACAAACAAGAAGAAGGTACGGAAGGTGAGAGCAGAACACGCAGCCACCGACGCCTGGCAGGAGGCGGGAGTGTGAATGCCTACGCGTGGCAGTGGGCAGGTGTTGGCCATACAGACCGGGGAAATGTTTCCATATCATTGTTTATTGTGATGGAAAGTCAGAGGAGGATTTGAAGTGGGAGGAAAACTGGATTTAAGGATTTAAAATTCCCCTAGACTAGAAAACAGATATTGGTGTGTATGTGGGGGTGAGGAGGGGCGAGAATGGAAGCAGGAAGAGCATCAGGGAGATGCAGCCAGCTTGCAACCTGAATTTCCCACTGACTTTCTGTGTAGTTAACGATATCGTGCTTACTTACAAGTTGTCGCCACTGACCCTCAGCCCAGAACCTATGCAACTGCAGATGTGGGAGCCCAGTGTATAGTGAGCCAACCCAAAGTGCTTCTCCAGCAGCAGAGAGGCGCCTGGTGCTTTAGGCTATCAAGGCTGTGCAGATCACGGGTCAGCTGAGCCTCTGGGCAGTGGGAGCCATTTTCCCAACAGCAAACTAAGGAGATGCCCAGTGGCTCCATCTCACAGTGACAAGGAAAGCCCCATCCGGGAAGACCTGGCATTCACATCCGAGGCCACTAAAAGATTTCAAATAACAGCAAAAATACTGTAGGGACTTTTCCTTTACCAGTGATGCAAACCTAAAGTTCCCACTCCAAGAATATGTGGGTTAGAACCCAGAGTAACATACGGTCACAGCTGATGCATTTACGATCCTAACCCACTTTAAAAATGTGGACAAAGCTGCAGGATTCGCAGAGGCAGACACTCTGCTTTGGGGACGTTCAATGTGTTTGTGGGCTCAACATTCAACCCACTGTCTCTCACTCAGGGGGTGTTTAATCATGATCCTCCCTTGGGACTACCAGCCCCAAGATTCCACCCTCTGAGTAAAGCCATTGATATAAACAGTAGATATGCGACCCGGAGGGGACCGATCACGGCCCCTGTGGCAGCTGATCTCTGTGCTTTGTTAGAAAACAAGTCCCTGTCTCTCTCTGCTGAGCTCTGAGGCTGTGAATTCAAGACTGTTCTTAGTTACCTTTTCTGCTGTGTGGGGTCTGTCTACAGAACAAAACCAGACAGACACACACACAAAAAAAAAAAAGAAAGAAAGAAAAAAGATGAAAACTAGAGAGAGAGAGAGAGAGGGAGGGAGATACAGAGAGAGGGAGACAGAGAGACAGAGAGAGGAAGAGAGAGAGACAGAGAGAGGGAGAGGGGGAGAGAGAGAGAGAGAGAGAGACAGAGGAAGAGAGAGAGACAGAGAGAGGGAGAGAAATAGGGAGAAAGGAAGACAAAGGGGGAGGGGGGGAGAGAGAGAGAAAGAGGGAGAGAGGAAGAGAAGGGGGGGCGAGAGAAAGAGAGGGGGAGGGAGGGAGAGACAGAGAGAGGGAGACAGAGAGACAGAGAGAGGGAGAGAGGAAGAGAAAGGGGGGAGAGAGAGAGACAGAGAGAGGGAGGGAGAGACAGAGAGAGGGAGAGAGAGAGACAGAGAGAGGGAGAGAGAGAGACAGAGAGAGGGAGAGGGACAGAGAAAGAGGGAGAGACGTAGAGAAAGGGAGGGGGGAGAGAGAGAGAGGTTGGGGGGAACCCTGGTGGCCCTGGGTACCACGATCTGTCATTGAGTTCCTTTTTTGTACAGTTTTTCCAATCTGTGTCTAACCTCAGCTTCCTTCTCTGCCGTGTAAACGAATAAATTCACGTGTTGCATAAGATATTTGACTTGGGTGTCAGTCACCTGAAGCGAGAACGGCTCTTACTAACTGCGATTGTTACGCATGTTTTGTGAAAGCCTGGACTTCTCTGTGTGTCAGAGGTGCCAAGCCCTGGGCTGGGCCCTGCCTCCCTGTCCTCAGTCCCTCTGGGGAAGGGAAATCTGCAAACAGGTGTCCCCCCGTCTCTAGAAAACTGCCTTCACGCGCAGTCTTTGACTACTCAGAAGCCATTTTGCTCATCAGACCTGTGCTAAATGCAACCAGCATCGGTGTGGACCATTCAAGTGGATCAGAACAAGCATCCTTGGAGGGCGATGCCTCCTGCCTGTCTCCCAGCACAATTCCACCCTGTTCCCAGGCAGCCTTTGCTGTCACGAGCCACCCTGACTGCTTTATTTCTCCAGATGTTTTGTGATCTCATCTCTTATTAATGTCTCCAGGACTTTGCCCACCATGGGGTCAGACACGCTGTCTCCTCCTCACTGGTGATTACCCTGGCCCCTTGCTTAACGCCTCAAGTTTGCCATCTTTCAATCTGTCAGGGGACTTTTACTTTTAAAGCAGCCCTTGGAAAACATCAATTATGGAAAGAGTAATCACTTCATTCACCTTAGGAATGATTACAGACAGAGCGTAATTAACCAAGAACTCTGTTCGCTAATATTTCTTAACTTTAACAGTGGGTCCTAGGACACCTGGACTTTTTACCCAGTAGTATCTTATGTCCAGCAGTATCGCCCTTTCTGTTATGCTACTCAAAGCCACCTTTGGTTTAATTTCTCCCCAGAAAAGTTCTCGATCTGTCAGTTCAGCAGCTGACTGCTGAGGTCCTGGATGAATCAGCCGCGTGGCCTGGAACACCCTTAGAGCAGTCTCTTTTCTCACAGAGCTGTTTTTCCCCTGGTGACCTGTTGAACACAGGTAGAACACCAAGAACAAGGAGGCACACACACAAGCAAGTGTGCAGTTGAGCCGCTGGCTGGAATTGCAATCTGAGGTCTTTTTTCCCTTTGGACATGACTGCATTTCATCAACTAGGAATCCTTCCCGTTGGTGTACCACTAGCAGGATGCTCTTTTTTGTCTAAACTGCTCCACCGGGAAAGCCCAGTCACGAGAGTGACTGCATTAGGTTGGCTCCCATGTGTGAGGACACAGCCTGGATGGATCTGCCTCAGTCTCCCCACCTGACACAAACACACGTGCCTGGTACTTTGCAGCTGGCTTTCTACCTCACCCCAGCATGTGTGCATTTTAAATGAACATCTTACCTTAAAAGATTCATGTTCCCAGAGAACATGCAAAGGGGAAGTGGAATTTGAATAAGGAGGCATCTTCCTTATCCAAGAAGGAATATTTCAGGCAGAGCCCTCCCCGGAGCTGGGCGCATCCTTTCAGATGCCACAGATCGCCTCCTCGACACTGGACTTAGCTTTATGAGCCAAGGATCTATTTCTGCACCAAGAAAGATGATTCTCATTTTCATTCAAGATGTAGTAAATCTGGAAAAATGCAGGGAAAGGTTTGAACTCAGTGTGAGTGTAAGAAAGCAAATCTCCAGCCCCTTGCCATAGATGGGTCCTTCTCTTCATTCTCAGAGTGTTCCATCCTGAAAACACCCTCAATGGGCCCCTGTGATCCTTCCTTCCTCTGGGGCTGGGGTGAATTGCTGGTCTCCATAACAAACTGGACACCTCAATCACATTCCCAAATTAATAATCCCACTGATTCCACCAGCACCTTGAAAATGGCCATGTTGGTTCCAGTTACAGCATCCGGAACAAGCAAGGAAAGAGGTGAACTGCAACTTCCAAACCTTGGAAGTTGGAAACTGAATTTAGGTTATGACCCTCAAAACCCGGCAAAAGAGAGCACTAGTTACTTCCACCTGTTGAATTATTTTTTCTCCAAAAAAAACATTATCGTCACAAGATGAGGGTGCTTGTTCCCAGGCTATTTCCACTGACAATACCAAGTTCCAGTTCAGAGACTACAGGATGTTCACAGCAACCATGTAAATAATAGGCCACTCTTCTGAGGGCAAAGTAACTTGTCTCTAATTTTCAAAGGATATGCTTTGCTTAGCTTAGGCTAATTAGTTGTGGTCTTCCTGTAAGCAATAAAAACATGACATTTGCTCTCACACCAGCTATTCAACAGGGATCGCTTTTCTAAAACTTCAGTGGTGTTATCAGTATCTTAAAAATCCACAGCAGCTGCGCCTCCTGTTCCTCTAAAGCGATTTAAGTTGGAGGCAGCTCTTTTCACTTGGTTTGTGGAAGCAGAAAGATTTGCCTTCAGACTGCATTCCTGTGAGTTTATCATCCCTCAGCTTGCTTTTTGCTGCTTCATCGTATGACACATCAGGTTACTTTGTGCTGTGAAAATTGCCATGCGTTTCCATACCTGTGTCTTCTAGACCAAGTCATTTTAAAGCTTTTTATCATGCTTCTACCGTGTGGACAGATTGTCAGCTTAATTACTCTGCCTTATAGTCACTAATATGCCTTGAATATCAGATCTGAGGTGGAAAGAAAGCCAAAACACAGCCTCTTGTATTGCTGAGGACATGATCACTGGAAACACATAGCCCAAGCATGTGAACACAGCTGTGATTTGGTTTTATTTACTGACTGAGTTTTATTTATCAGATGCCTTCCTGTTGGAGGTTTCCTTTGGTTTTTTTTGTTTTTGTTTTTTTTCTCTGGCCTTCAGAAAACATGTTTTGGAAGCAAGTGTTGCCTTTTTCCCTGAGAATTTATAGCATACCTACCCTAAAATGGGAAAATAAATAACCTCTGTTTTGCAAGGCTGTGAGGTCATGCGCTGCTTTGCAGCTCCCGCAAGCTGAGGGCTCCTGCAACTCCGGCTACCAGCCCCATTCGCCATCAAATCCATTTCGTATTTTCTGTTCTTTTGAGAGGTGCTCCCTTTCCTCGGTGATTGTTGCTGTAATTACACAAATGATCTGCTCCACTGTCACTTCTAGTCAAAGGTGTCATCTAAAATTAAAAATTCATGTAAAATCTAGAGATGCAACTTTTAAGCAGACAGTGGAGACCTGATCTGATTTTACAATGCTTTTCTTAACCCCTTACACACCTCATGGCTAGGAAGTGAGGTATGGGACAGCTCACGGGAGCTGGGAGATTTTGCGGAACCCACTGGGTGAGAGGTGTCTGGATGAGTCTCCTGGGGCTGCCCTTACACCGCACCACAGACTGGAGGGCTTCAGCAGCAGCAATGTGTCACCTCACAATTCTGTAGGTTGGGAGTCTGAGGTCAGCATGCCGGCAGGATTGGTTTCTTTGGGGGCTCCTCTCCTCAGCTGGCTGCCTTCTCCCTGGGTCTTCACATGGGCTCTCCTATATATGTGTCTGTCCAAATTACTCTGTTACTAAGGACCCCAGTTATACTGAATTAGGGCCCATCTTAGTGACCTCATTTTACCTTAATTACCCCTTTGGAGGCTCATCTCCAAATACAGTCACCCTCTGAGATCATGGGGCTTAGGACTTCAACACAGGAATATTGAGGGGCGCCATTCAGCACCTAAGGATGTCCTGCTATCCTCCAAGGTGAGCAGGAGTCCCATCAGGAAGGCGTGACAGGTAAAGTCCAGGTTTCTGAGGGAAACTGTTTCCAGCGGATCCAGCCACACAAGGGCAACCCCTGACATGAAGCCTGGAGGAACTGTGTTTCTAACTGTGTTGAAGAGGGGTTTAGATGCCGAATAACTTTGTGGACACCTTAACTACTGGAAGTTGAAAAGTCAATGTCGGTCCAAGGTGTTTAATTTTGTAGCAACACTTTGCATGTGTTTGGGCTTTAAAATATTTGTAGAGTAAATCTATGAATAAGATGGGTGAATGGTGTTATTATTATTTTTCTTGTTTTTGATTTTAAAAGCATTAAAATTAATATAGAGCAAAAGTAGGTGTTTTCAAATTTTTGGTGTATACGCTGTACATTTTAACATATAAATAGATTTACGTAACCACTGCCACAATCAGGATATACAACCTCTCCATCACCCTCCAAAATTCCCTCATGCTGCCCACTAGTCATTAAATCCTCCACATATATCCCTGACCTGTGGCAGCCACTGGTATGTTCCCTGACCTTATAGCTTAGCCTTTTGTGTGAACGTCATAGGCAATGTGAATGCATAGAGGGTGACCCCAGATAACGCCTTTGAAATTCATCCACGTTAGGTGTGTTGTTTGTTATTTTCTATTACTGAAGAGTCTTTCATTGTGTCACTGTTCATCCATTCACCCACCAGAAGATATTTGTATTGCTTACAGTTTGGGACCAGTAAGGAAAAAAAAAATGCTATAAACATTGTGTCTAGGTTTTTTTGTGAATATATGTTTGCTTTTCTCTTGGGTAAATGTAGGAGGGAAACCCCGCAAGTGCTGTGGCAAGGGTCTGAAGCCTCAGCCTGTTCCCATATAAATATTGATTTAGAAAAGAATTAGAAATGTAGGCACATAGTTATTCCTTCATATAATCATATATAATCTTATAGTTACTCACTTATAATCAAAGATATATACTCAATATAACCTTTAATTTTAATAATGACTATTGGGTTATGGCACTGAGGTGACATTGTGAACAAAGTGATCCTAAAGCAAGATGCCCTAAGCTCTCTGTCACGCCCGCATAAGGGCTGCTGGAGGGCGCATCGGCTGTGCAGCAGCACCAGCGCTGGGAAAGCCCCGCTGTTTAGCCAGCTAGGGGAGGAGACGTCCAAAATGGCAGAGACGTCTCCTTCCTGGGGAAGTTAGAAAACTCTGCTTCTCCAATCTCTTGTGGTAAGGCCTGACGGCTGTCAGGGAGACCTGCAGACACCCGGGGGCTTAACTGTCTCTATGTGATGCTGTGCCTCAGTGGTCACGTTCCATGTCTGCTCTCACACCCTGCTTCTGCAGCTGGTTTCTCTTTTCAGAAAAGATAAGAATTAATAATAGTAACATAATCTTAGTGTCCTTGATATTTCTGACAAATATGCAAAAAGCACTGACGCATTAGCTTTCCTCCTGGCCTCCACTACTTGAAAGTCTTGGGCCCCTTATCCTCAAGACACGTGATGTACCTGACCCTGTCACCGACCACTGGTACCTCACCCTACCTTTCCTGCCCCCTGCTTTGTACTCAGTAAAAGTCAGAATGTCCAGGCACTCGGGCCACTGCAGGTCTCCGTGCTTTGGTTGGCAGTGGACCCCTGAGCCCAAACTCCCTTTTCTCTATCTCTGTGTCTGTGTCTTTTATTTCTACAGTTTCTCATGTCCACACCAACAGGGAGGGGCTCACGGAACCCTATAGGGCTGGACCCTATAGGTAAACATCTAGGAGTGAGACTGATGATTCATATGGTAAATTTATGTTTAACTTTACAAGAAGCTGTCAACCATTTCCAGAGTCAATCTACCATTTTGTACTGACATTTATATATGTGATATATTTTGAATTCACTTTTGTATAAAGTCTGAGATATAGGTTGAAGTTGATATTTTCTCATATGAATGTCTAACTGTTGAAAAAAACGATCCTTTCTCCTTTGAACTCCCTTAGCATCGTGGACAAAAACGAATTGATTGTATTTTGTTGGGCCTATTTCTGGATTCCATTTTGTTCCATTGGTCAGTGTGTTTATCATTCACCAATATCACACCACTTTAATTAAATTACATCAAGTAAGTGTAGCTGTTATAAAAAAAATTAAATGTGTGGTTTTATAATTTGTAGTCTTAAAATTGGGAAATGTGAGATCTTCAATTTAGTCCTTTTTTTTCAAAATTGTTTTGGCTGTTCTAGTTCCATTGCCTTTCCTCATAAATTTTATAGTCAGCTTGTCAATAGCTACAAAAAGTCCTGCTGGAGTTTTATTGGAAGTGTATTAACTCTACAAATCAGTTTTGGGAAAATGACACCAACCATGTTGAGTCCTCCAATCATGAACACGATATGTCTCTCCATTTATTTAGATTATCTTTGGCTTCTATCATCAGAATTTTGTAGTTCTCATCATTAGATTTTTACATGCTTTCTTATATTTACACCTAAATATTTTTGAGCTATTGTAATTTTTTACAATATTGGTTAATTATTGATTGCTAGTATATAAAAATATCATTTTGTGTGTCGCCTTGAAAATTCTCAACTTGCTACTATTAGTCCTAGAAGCTTTTTTTCTTGTAGATTTTGTACATAGACAATCATGTTGACTGGAAATAAGGACAGTTTAATTTCTTTTTCCCAATGTGGTATGCCTGTTCATTCTTTTTCTTGCCTCATCACACTGGCTAGCCCTTTATTTTTATATGATTTAGTTTCTATTTTCTAATACATTAGGCAAGTTTATTTAGCATGTTCAAGGACTTACCCAGGATCACATGATTAGAGGCTGCCACCATGGAAGCCAGAATTCAAGTATCTGGTTTTAGTTCCAACTTACTTTCAATTCAGCATCCCAACCCCCACCTTTTTTGGGAGAATACAGACATGCAAAAGAAAAACAAAGAGAATCCTCGTGCAGTTTCCTCTTTGACTTTGTAGTGACATCTTGTTGAACTTGATCACTAGAAATGCAAGCTAGTCTCTCCACCATCTTGGAGTTAACAAGCATGGAGGGTGTTTCGGTCCTTGCCCTGAGGAGGCGGTCCTTTCCAGCTGTGAAAACTCTCTGCAGTCACTGTGAGGTCACTAGGCTGGCAAAAAAGAAAAAAAAACCCACGTGCGCTTAGGGTGATGAGTCAGTGAAAAAGCTGAAGCAAGGGTTGGATTCTGTCCGTGTCTCCCTCCACTAAGGGGCTCGCCCTCCACTTCCCAAGATGCTTGCGGGAGGTGGTAGCAATGCAGAGCCCTCTGCTTCTCCATAGCTCGCCCCTTGCAGCTGTTGCTGGGAAGCTGGAAATGCAAGCTCTGCTGAGTAGAGTGAATGGCAGCACCCTGGCCTCACTAACCTATGTCGCTGGACAAGCAAAGCCATGTCCCCAGCCCGGGCCTGACTGGGACGGAGGCTCATCCTACTGGCTATCAGCATCTTCACCCATAGCCTTGGCATCCTGTCTGGTTTCTCTGCTTCAAGAAGGCCCCTTTCCTTGGAAAGAGCCCCACCATCCAAAAGAGGGTCTTCTCACTCAGGAAGACCCCAGGATGGGGCCATAGGGAATCTTCCTGCAGGGAGGCTTAAGCCTCCTTCCCCAAGACCTCAAATCGCCTGCGTAGCAGCCCTGAAATACATTATATTCAAACCATAGTGAAGTATAAAAACTTAGTTTTGAAAAATAGTTTGAGAGTTGGTTGGGCTTTTTGTTTCAAAGCAAAAGAAGATGAGAGAAAGAGTTGTACTCCCTGAAATTCCCCTACTGCAGTATGTCCTGGGGAGGGAGGAAATGGAAAATCAGAAGCTTTAGAAACTGTCAGCAGACATTTTCATTCTCTTTTTTTATCTGGGAATGTTTGGGCTCAATGGACTTTTTTTCGAATGCATTTGACTACAGAATACAGTGAATATTATAGCACGAACCTGGCCCCACATGCTCTGCAACTTACATCAAACAACTCATGATGCACTGAAATGGGACTTCTATTTTGCGGAACGTTTGCAACTTACTGCTGTAATTCCACAGAGCCCACCGACTGGAAAGGGGAGGCAGAGTTTGATTGGGTTATTGTATTTCTCTGAGAGACTCTGCACATCCTTGTCCCACATACCAACTGTATTGACCACTCATTTAGATATTCGTCATTAATGCGGGGAAGGAGATTGTTTTTAAGGGTGAACTTGTGTGGTTTTCTACCTCCCAGATTTTGTAACTTCAAATGCACATTAATTTAATTTTATTGACCCAACAAATGATTGTGTAAAGGATGTTGCTTTCTCCACTGTTGAACAAGCTGTCAAATCTCAAAGGAATTTTCATAAAGAAATTCAAAGCCTTCAACAAACTTTTTTTTTCTAAAAAAAAAAAAAGAAGAAGAAAGAAAGAAAAAAAAAAGAAAAATGAAGGAGAGGAAGAAAGAGAAAGAGGAAGAGGGAGAGAGAACGGGGGTGTTGCTTTACTGCCCGGGCTAGAATGCAGTCTAAAAATGGGTATGCCTATAATTGTGCTTAATAATAGAGACATGAATAAAAAAAAATGAGGGAAGAAAATAACAAACAAGCAGCCAACCAATATTTCATTGAAACCTGTAAACAGATGTGATGTGGTACTGATAAGAGTGTATATTTTGTGTATTTAAAGTGGAGAGTTCTATAAATGTTAATTAAGTTTACTTGTTCCGGATCTAAGTTCAAATCCTGGATATCATTGTTAATTTTCTGTCTCATTGATCTGTCTAATATTGATGTTGAAGTCTCCCACTATTATTGTGTGGGAGTCCAAGTCTCTTTATAAGTCTTATATATCTGGGTATTCCTGTATTGGGTGCGTATATATTTAGGATCTTTAGCTCTTCTTGTTGCATTGATCCTTTTATCATTATGTAATGTCCTTCTTTGCTTCTTTTGATCTTTGTTGCTTTAAAGCAACTCCTGCTTTTTATTTATTTATTTATTTTTGCTCTCCATTTGGTTGGTAAATCTTTCTCTATCCCTTTGTTTTGAGTTTTTGTGTATCCTTGCATATGAGATGGGGCAGGATGCAGCACACCGATAGGTTTTGCCGTTTTTTTGGCCTGTCTGTGTCTGGATTGGGGGATTTAGTAGATTTAAATTTAGAATTAATAATAATATATGTGAGTTGAATACTGCCATTTAATGTTAGCTGGCTGTTTTGCCTGTTAGTTGATGTAAGTTCTTGATTTTGTTGATGCTCTTTACTTTTTGGTATTTTTTAGAAAGGCTGATACTGGTTGTTCCTTTCTATGTGTAGTGGTTCTTTCAGAAGCTCTTGTAAAGCAGGCCTGGTGGTGATGAAATCTCTGATTGCTTGCTTGTTCACAAAAGATTTTATTTTTCCTTCACTTATGAAGCTTAGTTTGGCTGGATGTAAAATTCTGGGTTGAAAGTTCTTTTCTTTAAGAATGTTGAATATTGGCCCCCACTCTCTTCTAGCTTGTAGGGTTTCTGCTGAGAGATCTGCTGTGAGTTTGATGGGCTTCCTTTATGGGTAACCTGACCTTTCTCTCTGGCTGCCCTCAGTATTTTCTCCTTCATTTCAACCCTGGTGAATCTGGCGATTATGTGCCTTGAGGTTGGTCTTCTTGAGGAATATCTTTGTGGTGTTCTCTGTATTTCCTGGAGTTGAATATTGTCCTGCCTTGCTAGGTTGGGGAAGTTTTCCTCAATAATATCCTGAAGTGTATTTTCCAGCTTGGATTGATTCTCTTCGTCACATTCAGATACACCTATCAAGCGTAGATTAGGTCTTTTCACATAGTCCCATATTTCTTGGAGACTTTGCTCGTTCCTTTTTATCCCTTTTTCTCTAATCTTGTCTTTTTGTTTTATTTCATGAAGTTGGTTTCCGACCTCTGATATCTTTTCTTCTGCTTGATCAATTTGACTGTTAAAACTTGTGCATAGTTCACGAAGTTCTCGTGTTGTGTTTTTCAGCTCCATTAATTCAGTTATATTCCTCTCTAAATTGTGTATTCTTGTTAACATTTCGTCAAACCCTTTTTCAAAGTTCTTAGTTTCTTTGCATTGGGTTAGAACAAGTTCTTTTAATTCCCAGAAGTTTCTTATCATCCACCTTCTGAAGCCTGCTTATGTTAATGGAACACACTCATTCTCTCAGGCCTTGTTCCATTGCTGATGAGGAGCTGTGATCCCCTGTAGAGGGAGAGGCGTTCTGATTTTGGGTGTTCTCAGCCTTTTTAGGCTGGTTTCTTCCCTTCATTATAAATTTATCCATCTGTGGTCTTTATAATTACTGTCTTTATAATTGGGTTTCTGAGTGGCCGTCCAACTTGATTCCCGGCGCTAAAATCTGGGCAACCCACTGCGCCGGCCAAAACAGCGGTGTTATGATTGATGGTGCTTTTCTGACTCTGCACCAAGAACCGCCGCTCCAAGGCAGCAGCAAAACCACCTCACCGGCCACAAGAGTCACACTGGCGACCCGTGGGGCTCCTCCGCTGGGAATCTCCCGGTGCGTGAGCAACAAAAATTCATCTGAAAGTGCGGCGTCCTCTCGCTCTCTGCGCTTTCACTGGGAGCTACAATCCCGAGCTGCTAGTGATCAGCCATCTTGGATCTCTCTCCCCAACAAGCTTGTTAATTCATTAATGCTTCCTACATGCTTTGGAAATAAAACTGTTAGATGCCATTCTTCTACCACTATTTGCCATGACGCTGACAGAGAATTGTGGCTTCTCTTTCATTGAGGTTTTAGCCCCAAATGACAAATGCCAGAACTGGTCTCCTATGGTCAACTGCAATGTTAGGGAAAGCAAGAGGGGGCTCTACTGCCAGATCCCCAAAGTGCGAACTGGAAGTCACAGGGAAGAGAAAAGAACTGAGCCTGAGAATCTAGCTTGAGGAGAAGGGAGCTTGGGCTCCCTGCTATTGAGGTCACAGCTCAGCTTTCTGCTTTCCAAGTCCCAGCTATGTCTCTCCTTCAAGTTACCAGGGCTTCTTAACACCAGGTGTTAGTTTGTCTGAGCAGGTGTCTTCCCATTGGATAAGGCAGGGATATTCAGAGGCAAAGGCTCACTCGCGGCAGCCTTGCTGGGATCAGGCTGGTCCATTCGGTTTAGCTCCTGCAGGAACAGGGCAGCTGTAGGTGTGGCTGTGTGGGTTGCAGAATATTCCTGCCTGGAGAGCAGAGGTGGCTGCAGAGAGGTGACTGGTGTCATTCCTGTCATTCCAGAGGGAATCTTTTCCAGGTGTAAGCTGTAACCCACAACTTGTTTGGCAATTTACTGGTGAAGGCAGCAAAGTGTAAGGAAGTATTGCAAAATTCAGAAGCACTGGACACCTACGAGCTGCCACAAGGAGAGGTCTGGGCTGGAACCAATGGCAGGCATGTTTTACCACACAGTTACATGTCAGTGGGAATCAATGTGTTGTGTGATTGGAAGATTCTATTCTATAGGCCTGGCTTACCCTGAATTTGGCTCAACAGATGACTCTTGACTGTTAAGACAGTACGTCACCTCCATGCACATGATGCCGTCAATGGCAGTCACCTGATGCTGTGTCCCCAGCTTCCACATGGGGATCAGGGTGGACACTGGGTGGATTGTGAATGATCAGCAGGAATCAGAAGTCAGTGCTTGTATTTGAGAAACTGGAATCCAGATTAGCCAAATATTTTATAATTCAGAAAGAACCCTCATCAAAGAAATTAGTTCTAAAACCCAAATGGCATGCAGCGCTTTGAACTTCTAAGATTAAACATATCTGTGCAGGAGCTGGAGGCAGGTAGTGTGATTGAGGGAGAGAACACAATGGGATCTCTGTGTTATGACTGCATTCCATGCTGTGTGACCTAGGACAAGTCACCTAGCCCCTCTGAGTCCACAGCTTGAAGAATATTAGTCCCATAGATCTTGTGACATGATTAGATGAGATATTTTTGGTGCATGCTGTAAACTGCAACACTTAAAGGTTTAATCAAATTGCACTAAATTGTTCAGTGGGGAACCCTATGGTCATTGATTCAGTGAACATTTGTGGAGACTTTGGCCTTGCTGTAAGAGCTGCCAGGATCTCAGGAGGAGAGGCCAGGGCACTGGCACATGGCATGCTCCTATCTAGGGTAGGAGGCCTGCATGCCTTGCTTTTACTATAAAGCTAATATTTTTCTGTGGAAAAACACAAAACCAACGTTCACTGTTGTCATGTTTATGGAAATGTCATTCAAGGGAGAGAACAAAGAAGTACTGAAATCCTAAATGGCCAATCGAAAAACTGATTCTGGCCAGGTACGGTGGCTCACACCTGTAATCCCAACACTTTGGGAGGCCGAAGAGGGAGGATCACTTGAGCCCAGGAGTTCCAGACCAGCCTGGGCAACATAGTGAGACGCTCATCTCTAAAAAAAAGTAAAAAAAAAAAAAAAAAACTCAACAGGGTATGGTGGTGTGTGTCTGTAGTCCCAGCTACTTGGGAGGCAGAGGTGGGAGAATTGAGCCTAGCAGGTGGAGGTTGCAGTAAATCAAAATCACCCCATTGCACTCCACGGTGGGAGACAGGTAAGACCCTGTCACAAAAAGAAAAGTTTTTTTTGTTAATTTTGTATTAAAACATACTTGCCTTCCAGGTTTTAGGACTACGTACGATAAGCTATTCCTGCCAGGACTATCCTGAAGCTGATTTTTTGACCCACTCATGAACTAAGATACTTAATTTAAAAGAAATTGGATAGACAGCCAGACTGTGACTCACCTTACTGTATAGATTGGATGGATCTCAGAGAGGAGGGGGCTTGGGTTTACTGGTGGATGAGCTCATAAACTCACCAGTAACAGGAAAAAGGAGTTGCAGTTGGACTATTAATTGAGTTTCCTCATAGGGGCCTGAGCAAGCTGTATTCCTACCTGAAAACTGCCTGGTCCTTTATTGATGTGTTAACGTGGATATAGTGCCCAGTTGTCAGTTAGAATCGGAGTCCACACCGGTTTCTCCTTCCATGTCAGTGAGAAGGCAGCGTGCAGCCTCACTAACCAGCTCGCCCATCATCTCGGCGTCATAAATGACTCGATGTTGCCCTCTGTCAAAATGGATTTTCAGGCAAGAGATACAATCACGTCTCATGCATCACTGTGTGTGACACTATTGATCTGATATTGACTCTCAGCGTCCTTCTTGGGATGCATTCCAACAGGTGGCCAGGCAGACACCATTTTCCCAAGAGGGTCTGTGAAAGAAAAGGTGCACGTTGCCTTTTAAAAAAAACCCATCTCTTAAAACAAACTTCTGAAGGGTATTTCTGAAGGCAGAGAGGCTTCTCGGTACAGAGAGAAACGCGAGAGGCAGGCAGTGCTGGGCGGTTGTGACAGGCAGGCTGTGTGCCGGAATCCAGATTCAGTCTGAATTTCTTCCATGACTTGAATGATGCCCGTATTTTCCCAAAACACCATTTTTATGCTTCTGCGGTTCTATTCTCCTGTGTCTGCCCCTTGGTTTTCAGGTAGAAAAGCTTTCTTGTTAGCTGGGAGACCCGTGAGAGTGAGTCTCTCACTGGCTGGTGCTCATCGCCAGCCCTCTGAGACTGTGGAGGTTGGGTTTGTCCCCCTGCTTGGTCCCCAAAGCTAACGAGCCACAACAGGGGAGAAGTCCAGTCCCCAGCACACCTGGGGTGTCTCCTCAACCCCTCTACAGGTCCCTCAGGAACACAACCGACTGTGTCCCACTCCTCCGCATTGAACCCTAGACTCTTGCCGAAGTCCTGGAAAATGGCAGTTGCTCAATACACACATTTGAATTTTCTCAGAGCACAACCCTCTTCCTTAGTTCAGCCGCCATTCCACCGAATTCGACAGCGAAGACAGGGTGCTCTGGCGTGCCGACAGTGGAGCAGAAAGAGCAGGATCCCAACCTCCCGGTCCAACGACTGGCTGATGGCGGGGCCCGTGCATGTGGCAGGATGCTGGGAACGCACTTGAGAGATCTCTGGTTAGGGGCATCTGACTGCACTGCATTGTTTGTCCTTTTTTCTTTATTTAGCCAAAAGGGGGATTTTGGAGAACGGCATTCAGTGTGTTTTACTTTGTCCATGTTGCAGCCCAATGCATCACTAAGCAACACCTTGCCAGAAACATTCAGCGCAAAAGCTCCTGCAAATACATGATTGTATCAGGTGGGATGAATAACACATTACACACAAGGTGCAATTGGGTGTCTGTTTCATATTTTCCTGTGTCGTTTTATAGCTAATTAATCAGGTGACCATCTATACCAAAAAGCTATAAAACCGGGAAAACCGGGAGGAATGTTCTTTCAAACAAAGGTGCCACAGGCGGTGGGTGAAGCGGGAAGTCTGACAAAGGCTTCATAGTAAACTAATGAAAACCCCTGTGCAGTTATCCGGGGAACACATTTCTAAAAACGATGTTATATGCTTCCCCTCTTTCCTATCAAAAGTCAGAGTCACAGAGGAAGTTTTTTGTGATTAACATCTGGATGCCAATTATAGTTATAATTTTAGTGAAAGAATTTGCAGAATTCATAAGTGGAATTCGTAGGTTTTCATGAAAATAATTGAATCATCTAATGAGAGTGCAGAAAATTACTCTGTTCTTTAAAAAAAATTTTCCCAATCCTGTGTAATAATGTTAAAAGTAGCAATTAAAATGTTGTCTGGCTTCCCCAGTAAGCTGTGTTGTACCTGTTACTGACAGACCCCGTGCGTGGACCGTGTCTTCCACACAGAGCTGTGGCATCTCAGAATCAGCATGGCTCAAAGTCACCTTGTCATCTTTCCTCGGGACCCCTGTCAGGGCTCCCGGGCAACATTCTGGCTGGGCTCCTTCCACCCTTTCCCCAACCCCAGATGCATCCAGGCACCCCCCCACCCTCCACACATGCCCTGGGAACCCTGCCTTAACTCCCTCCTCACCAGTCCCAATCCAAGACCTCAGTGTCTCCTAAATCATTCTGCTGATTCCATGGTGCTTATTTCTTCAAGCTTCTTCATTCATTTCCTCCATCTTCACTTCTATAAAAATAACTTGCCTAAAATAAATATCATCCCAAACACCTTCTGCCGGATCAAAAGGCTAAATGGCTTCTACCACCGGGTCAAGTTCAACTTCTCCTTGCTCCAGTGTCCAGCCCAGACCCACCTACTGACTTGTATATCCAGCCCCCTTCTCCCCTATCAGGACCTCTCCAGTGACACGTGCTCACATGCTGGCTTGCTCCCTGGGTCTGTTCAGCCTGTTCCTTCCTCCTTTGCACTACTTCTCCCTTGGGAGAGCCCTTTGCCTCTCTCCTCTTGCATCTTCTGTTGCTAATTTCCCCAGGATCAGAAGGCCGTGAGTAGGAGCATGAGCTCCAGAGCCAGATAGCCTGCATTTCTAACTGCTTACTGGCTGTATAGTCACGGGGGGGTTACTGACCTCTCTGTGTCTCACTTTTCTCATCTGTAACAACAAGGGCATCTGCCCTCCAGGTGGTTGTTATGACTTCTGAGTTACTAATGCCCAGTGCCTAGAAGAGGACCTGCATAGGGGAAGCCCAGGGTTCAAGGCCACCGTCCACACAGCGTTTCTTCCGGGAGGCTTTGCTGTTCCTCACTGTGGCTCTCAGTGGTTTCGCCATCCCTCTGCAGTGCTTTCCAACCGGATAATAAACTCCTGAGCTCAAAAAACACACCGACCGCCTTTTTATATTCCCAGCTCCAAGCACACAGAGAACACAATGTTTCTTGGCAATAATGCTGCCTGACTTCAAGTGCTTTCTGCGGAGTGAGTAGAAAGTTGGTTAAAGGATCCAGACCTCCTCACATCCCATATGAACTTTTACCAGGTGGTTGGAACAAATTCCTCAACCTCGATTCCTGGATAGGGTGAGAACTAGTAAGTCTGCAAAAATCATTATTGCCTTTGCCAAAATATGTAATTAAAGATAGTGTATCTTTCATATGCCAGAGACTACTTAGCCATCCCCAGAGACTTAAATAGTTCACATGAGTTTTCTATCAGGCCTTTGAGCGGGCCATTTTCTTTGGACTAAATTGAGTCAATTTCATCAAAATTGAAGGAGCAGTTGTGCATGTAGATGGAGTCTCCGATGGGGAATTTAATCAAATCCAAATGTCACCTCTTTAGGGATTCAAACCACCACCAATTTTATCTTTACTGCCAATTCAAGACTTGCATACATTTTTTAAAAATCTGGAGGTCTCAGCCAGTTCATCTTCCTTGTCTTCTGGATCCAAGAAGCCAGGTCTCCCCACCAAGAGGCACTAAAGACTCCCTCGCATGAAGAGCTTTGTCCTCTCCAGGGCCTAAGTAACTCCTGGGCTGTAAATAAGGTGCTGAAGAGAGATGAATTAATCCCACCAACACCAGTAGGTGCACCATAGCTTTAAGGGGCTTAGTTAATTCACACCCTTAACCATCTAATCCTTCAGCCTTACCCAGTAATAAATGACAGTGAGCAAGACTCTCTCTTAGGAGACGAGAAATAATCTACATGGGTAATTCAACTTTTGCAGGGCATGGGGTTTCATTTACGGTGCGGAGGAGAGGAAATTTTCCTAATGGGTTGATGGGGCATGGAGAGTGAAGTTACTTCTGGCTGAGCCCTTTAGGAAGCTCACACTGAGTCATCCTTCCTGTCTTTCTTGCAGAGTACTGGGCAGAATATCCAGGGCAGCCTTGAGACTGGCGCTTCCCTCTTGAGCTGCAAATGTTTTCCAATCTTAGCTGCTCCCAGCATCCGTCAGTGCCCTTTACGGCTACGATGTCTAGTGGACCTGCCTCCAAGTACTTCTGAGTTTAGTGCCTTTGCCTAATGACAGCACAATGTCTATTTTCACATTTATTCCACACAAGGTTTATCCACTAAAACCATATTAGTTTTCTTGTGCTTTAAAGGCAATGTACCTGCAGTGTGGGGCAAGCAATCTAATCCTGTATGCCTTTGGTATTTGTCGTTCCTAAGTGAACTCGATATGTTGTACAATGGAATTACTGGATTTGTATTAAATTGTAGCTTAGGGACCCATCGCTGTGTGACGCTAGCTACTTCCCACTTGCTTTGTTTATCACAGAGAGGGGATCTGAATTAGCATAAAATGCTACAAAGTTGTAAAAAGGATATTTTAGCACCCTGTCTCTTTGACCTACTATTGACCTGGTCTAATTCCTATTCTCTCTGGGATGTTTAAACAGATCATTTTCCTTGTTAAAATTAGGTCAGATCAGAGAATTATGACCCCCCATTTATCCTATTCAAAAGACAGTCATTTCTGCTTCAAAAAAAAAAAAAAAAACTCTATCTTCACCGAGATCTTTCTTGTTAAATAAAAACACATGCTTTACTTTGCCTCTTAAACTGAGATGCTGCCTCTTGCAACTGGTTACTGGTGAATGACTATTTACCCAGTATGTCTTTCTAAGCCCTGAGGAACAATACTGGTCATTCATAAATTGCCTATTGATTCGTCGCAACTAGAAATTAGATCTAAATCTTTGGAAGAAATTATTAGACTTTGAGTAACATTTGCCCTGGAACATCCCAAGGTCTGAGTGCCATTCTCTCCCATGCATGAGGCTCCTGATTAATGGCTGTTGTTTGTACAAAATACTCCACGTGGAAGTGCCGGGTCAGACGCACTCCCCTGTTCGGGAGTGAGCCCCACCCCTCCTGTGGCCCCATGTCCCTGTCTCAGCACAACGCTCCTCAGTTGCACAAAGGGGCCATTTTTCGGCAGGGGTTTACAATAGGAGTAAAGGTATTCACAAACATGATTTATGATTTGTTTAATGTTGAGACACTGTATACTTTTTTAATTGATACAGTGTCTTAGTCTTTCATTTCTTTTTATAAAACACAAATTTAACAATTTTTCCTGCAGCTGTTTGCACACTCACATATACACAAGAACGTGGTAAAAGGAAAGCTCTCTGATGGCCACCTTTGCCAGATTGGCCGAGCATGCTGTCACCATGGCAGTGTGGCCGGGCACAGGTGTGTGTGCACATGGGAGGCCCAGGGAACACGACTCCAATACTCCCTTAAAAATGAAAAAAGGCAGCACACTGCAGCAAATGCTCCGTGGAGCCCCAAACTGATTAATTGCAATGCCAAACAGCTTTATTCTGCTTAATAAGAAATTAGATCACAACGGGGATTTGCAGAAATTACCTTGAAATGTTTGTGTGTTTGAATGATTGAACAATTTGTGCTAAAAATTATGTTACCCAGGTTTGAATCCTAAGCCTGCGAACAAATGCATGTTGGGCTAATCAGTATTCCAGGAAGAAAACGCTCTCGGCTCTCAGCCTGGGTGGATGGGGACAGGAGAGGCTTTCGGCCGCAGCAGGTTTGCTCACAGCTTCATTGTCCACCTGTTTGGATGGACAACTTAACAGTTCATTTGGAATTAATTAAATCTTAATACTTACCGTTGGATAAACTCAGAGCCTGGGATGGCATCGTTCAATGATCCACAAACGTTCTCTATTATACATGCAGTTTGTAGGACCAGAGTCAAAGACGGTGTCCAGTGCACCGAAACCCAGGCGCTTTGAATGTGGCAGTGGCAGAAATTTAAGGGAGCCCACCAGGTTTCATCAGAACGAAAGAAAACCCACCCTGATGCACAGCTCCTTGAATAACTTCTGAAAATCTTTTAAGTCAACCTTGTGTTTTAGTCAACAGGGAAGGTTTGACCCTTAACCTCTCAACAACCAACCGTTTCATTATTTATCTGAGGGAATCAGGGAGTTTTTGTTCTTTCACAAAAGTCCCTGACACCGGGATATTTTTAATAGCTGAAATTTTTCATGCTTGTCACTATGCCTTTTGAAAATACAGGTATTTTCATATAACACGTAGCTAATGAGTGAAACTTCAGAATCCAACCTTTCCCGGTAATCACGGCACAGGACCCGAAGAAGCCCCACTAGTAGGGAACATGGAAATTAATTATTGAGCTCCCTGTTTTATCCTCCTCATCTGTTTGATATTCTCTAGCACAGAAGGAGTCAGACAATTAAATTACTCCTCCCTCTGTCGAATCACAATGCTTCCTGCACCTTTTCTTCCACTCCAGAGGCCAGAAGCCTGTCTGTTTGCAAAGGGTAAATTGTGGAAAGAGAAGACAGAGAAGAGGGTAATTTTTGTAAGGCAATTCTGTTTTCTTCCACCTAAGGATTTTTAAAGAATCTCTGTAAAATATCCTCTTCCGACAGTGGTTATTTTCAATGTCTTCTTTGCCCTTTTGTGCTGGAGTCAAGGATTCTCACAGGAAAAAGTCAAAGGCTGTGGCCTCTGGACCGTACACACCATCTTAGATGTAGCTTCCGTAGAGGAATCTTTCCTTTCCCATCATTTTATAATCTCCTCCTGTTTCTCAGATAAATACATAAAACCTCCTAACTACTAGCGAAGATAGTTGAATCAATTAATTTGTTTTATTGAACAATAAAGCTGTCATTCTCTAAACCAGGGTGATTACATCTAAAGCCAAGACTAGTTTTCAAGCACATCTGATCCCAAGCTTAGAAAGTTGGTGTGTCTGTGTGTGGGTGCAGGCGTATGCTTGTGTGTGTGTGCCCCTGTGTGTGTGCATATGTGTGTGCCTCTGTGTGTGTGCCCCTGTGTGTGTGCTGTCACACTGTCGGTTTGACGGGTCTTGTTTTACTGGAAATACAGCCAAAGAAAAGAGTGAGATGGCTGAATTAGCCCCTGAGAAAGTGGCTCTTGTGCCCTTCCAGTCCTGGGTGGGTAGATTGCTCTGTTTAGCCTCCAGGGGTGGACCTTACCTAAAGGATTGTGTTTCTTCTGCAGAGGTCAGAAAAGTCCATGTTTTCCATGTATATGAATTCTTTTGGGGAGAGGAAACTTGCTTTGATCAGATTCAGAAAGGGGTTTTGTGATCCCTCAAACCTTACAGACCTCAGGCCAGTGAGATGTCTGTGCTTAGGAGGTTCTGTGGTGGAGACTCAGGTCCTGACTCCAGGGCTTGGGGTTAAAGGTCAGAGGCCGCAGCCCACCCTCCTTCTGCCACCCCACACAGCCTTTCCAAGGATGAGTGGAGGCTGATTCTTCCGGCCGCAAACCCACATTGCTTAGTAATTCCACCAGGATTTACTTATTAACCCCAAAATCAGATTTTACGTGAAAACTCCTTTTCCTATACTTTGTAGCTGATTTTTAAAGAGAATTGAGGAATTATTGATATTTGCAGTGCAACAACACTTAGACTTAACAAATAGACAGCATAACTTGGAGACAAAGTCTCAATTTCATAAACAAGAGCACTGCAGACAAAGCTAGGAGGAGTATCATGAAGAAAAGGTTGCTCCTACTTCAAGATCATCATTTCCTACTCTCTTTTGACCAGAAAATTTTACAAATAGAATCTACATTCCTATGTCAAGCAAATGTATTTGGTGAGGGGTGGGCTTCTCAGCTTTCACTCAAAAGTTGAGTTCTCTGTGCTCTCCTGAAAAATTCATCATAAAACGACACCAAAATCTATAAAGAGCAGGGATCTTGTGTTTAAAACAAAATTGTGACCCACAACACCAATAATAATAATAACAATAACCCCGCAGATAACATGTGCAGTGTTTAAGGGTGCTTCTATTCCTGAACCTCAAGTCTTACAGAAGGCCAAAACCTTGTGTTCACAGACATCGTGGAAGTGGCTGGGGCAGAGGCACTGTGGCGACCAGCTTGGAGAACAGAAGTCGGAAAGGAACAATCATGCACTGATGTCATGGCCACAGCAGCAGAGACCTGGGCATTATGGGGTGCAGAATGGCTGTGTTCTTAGCTCCTCCTGCACCCTGCCTTGCCCTGAGTTGTGGAGGGGCTGGAGGCAGGTCCCCGGAACACCAACGGCATCTCTGTGCATCCTCTGAGCTGTCCTCTCAAGGCTGATCCTCTGGCTCTGCAACACCTGTCTTGCTGCAGAGGATACTTGGTGTCTCTAAGGATGGGATTATCAGGCTCTTGGCTGGCTACTGATCACATGGTGAAAGCTTTTATGGAGGGCAGAAAGAGACCCGACCTGGTGAAGAGCCTTTGATGGCTGGGCCAAGTGCTGGCACTTAACAGTCAAGACCTTATTTAATATTTACAACCACCACCTGGGAGGGAGGGGACACTATTCTCCGGAAAGGGAAAGGGGCTCCAGGTGTGCTGGTCCTTGTGAGGCCCGGATGCCCCTGGCTGTCCACCTCCCATTCCTGCATCCCTGCCTTCCAGGAAAAGACAAGGGCACTTGGAACCCGGCTGGGGTGCACTATACTGGGGCATCTGCTCTGCAAGACTCATGCTCAGTGAGCCTCCCTCCACCCCAACCCCCACTACCCTTCCTCATAGCATCCTGTTTCCTGAAAACTCAACCACAATTCAAAACTTCTTCTGTACAGACTCCTGCGTGCACAGTCACTCCCCAAAAGACACACACATGCTCACAGGCTCACAAACACTCATCCACAGGCACAAGCCCTCACGTGCAAGGCACGTCCACATGCGCACACACAGGCACTCACTGTGTCCTGCCACTTACCACACCTGCTGCCCTCTGTCCCCACCCAGGTGCAAAAACATGGCATGGTGCTGGCCCCGGAGGTGGTCAGTGTGCATTCACTGAAGCAGCCAGTGAACTCACGGTGAGGGTGAGGCGCAAGAGGCAAGGACGCCCAGCTACACCCTGGCCTGGCTGCTGGCCCCAACGGCTGTGCCACGGAGAGGCAGGAACCTGCAGACCCAGCTCTGGGGTTCCAGTGCGCTGTCTGAGACCTTCCAGGCTGGCCCCGGCATTCGGTGCCTGTCCTTCCCCTGAGGGGGAAGGGATGAAGGGGAGAAAGAGGGAAAACTACAATGCCATCTAGAGGCTCCTGTGCCCCCAACACACATACATGCACACGCAGGCGGGCACAGGCACACTCGTGTGTGCACACACATGCATTTTCCAGGTGATAATCCCTGCACTTAGAGGAGTCGCCATCACTCTCTTCCCCTCCCTCCAGATTGGAAGGGCCCTGGGAGCCCATACCTGAGGATCATGTGTCCTGTGTGAGGAAGAGGGATCTTGTATCCTCATGCTCTTCCAGTCATGACCACATAACAGCAGAGTTGGGCAGAAGGGACCGGGAGATCTGGTTCCCAGGCATGGTGACATCTACCTGGCCCCCCACATCCCCACCTTTAAAGGGGAAGTCTGTCCTCTGCTGCCTTGCCACAGGGATTATGTGAGAATCGGGTGCATTAATGTCCCCAAGGCCCACTGTACCTGTGAAGCTCATGGGGTCAGAGCCTTAGTCTTACCTCTGTGTCACTTCCATCAAGGTAGGTGTCCCTCAAGCGCCTTGGCACTTGCCCTCCAGTCTCTCGTGATGGTTTGAAATACACCATTCTGAGGTCCAGATTGTATACTTTTCTCACATAACTAGAGAGAGCGATTGGTGTTGCTGGGAGACGTGATGGAACTCAGCACAGTGCTGCCCTCCCGGGGCCCTGCCACTTTATGGGTGCACTGTGCTCAGGACGCTCAGCGGGATTAGACATGCATCCTACATCCCTGAAAGGGCAATCAATGTGTAGCCATGCCTCCTTGTCCAGGCAAAAGCTGTATCATAAATGTTGCAAACCACCCTATCAGCATCAATGTGCCTTTCAAAATCCATGTCTGGTGCATCACGGGACCAGAATCACTGCTGGTGATTCATCCCGTTAAGCCTAAGTGATGATTTTGACCCAGCGTATCTGTGGCGGCAGAACAGGAGGGCCCCATGCCCAGCCTGGGAGAGCGCGTCCAGGAAGGTCGGCCTGGGCTCCTCACAGGGATTTGGAGCTCACATGGCCGAGATGTCAGGGACCAGGCGCATAGCATCCAGGCAGGAGGGGATGGCTAACCACAGCCCTGGGGCTCTATCTCCCATCTTTGTCTCCAGGGCGCCTCTTTTATGGGACCACACTGCTGTGCACATCCCAAAGAGAGGTCAGTTTTATTGCATCAGGAAAAGCAAGCTTTAAGAAAAGTAATTCGAATTTTTGCTTTTTGGTGGTATATGTTGACTTGATGTACACACAGCCACAGCTCCAATATTTTTATTTAAATATTTTACCTGAACCAAAAGGGTAACGAAAGGAAAACTTACAGAGACGTTGCTAAGTGGGAGAGGGTTGTTTGTGATCACCAAGCACTTAGCACCATCTTCCCACTCTTTCCTGTCACTCGCCCTGAGGCTGATTCCCATACAGGCTGGGCGCACGTCACTCCAGTCTGCAAAACGGGAGCCCCAGGAAGGCAGCCCAGGTTGTGCTCCATCCCAGGAGGCAGAGAGCCCATGGGGCTTCTCCTCTCAGCCTGACTCCGTGTCCAGTGTCCCCTCATGGAGGTGTCAGGGACTGGGGCGAGAGGACTTTTTCTGATAGAAATATCAAGAAAGAGGTGATAGAACAAACTGAGAAATTAAATTATAATAAGTTACCGAGGCCAGATGGTATTCATCTGAGAGTTGTAGAGGAATGAAAGACCGAAATAGCTAAGCAACTAATAAAAATATATAATTTAGCCTTTAAAGTGGCAATGGTCACCAAAGGATGGCCAGTTGTAGAGCCAGCATTCCAGAGTAATCACAGGCCACGGTCGGGTGAGAGCCTTTTAATTATTCTGCAGTTGATTCCTCACAACCGTGACATATACAGAAATGCCCCCGAGTTTGTGTGTTAATAACTTGGAAGAGATGGCAAATGTTTGCTTGGAAACTGCGCCAAATTATTTATGTTAGGAAGGAAAAACAAACAAAACAGTGGCATGGTAACCCCACAGAAGTTCCAAGTGGAAAAAGTACTCACGGTGTTTGTATACACAAGGGCCAAAGGGAGCCAGAGGAGGATGCAGTGATCTGGAACTGTCTGGCTCCTGGTGCCACAGACACTGGGCTCCGACTGATGATACCCTCTGAGCTGAGTGTGGCTCTCTCTCTGGCACATTCTTCTTCTTGTTCTAGAGATGTCTCACGCCCTGGGCTACTTTGAAAAGCAAACACTGAAAATTATCTTGAACGAATAGTCAAACAACCAATCGGATGGAGATAATTGCAATAAATATGACCAAGGGTTAACCTTAATATTCAATCAGTAAGAAAACCTGAATATTCTACTGGATAAATGGGCAAAGAGCATAAATAATTCACTAAAAGAAAACACAGAGAACTAATAAGCAGGAAAGAAAATGCTCAGCCTCAGCTAGATATCCAGAAAATATAAATGTAAACAAATTTTCAGATATAATTTTCTATCCCTGTTGTTAGCAAAATACTAATGATGATGCCCACTGTGGGTGGAGGAAGCATATGCTGACCCCTTTGGAAG
>NW_022436953.1:31718595-31721095 GCF_009761245.1 Sapajus apella | reverse complement strand
GAGGAATCTATTGAATGCAGCAAAGTGAGAAAGAAACATCAAAAGAAATGGATTCAAAAATCATTGAGGGAACTCGGAGGCCTGTGGCGGCTGTTCTGAGTCTGATTACTCCTAATAACGGTACTGCTTTCTGCTAGGATTTCTGTCTCATTCACCTTATGCAATATCCTTCCTCCAAAGGATCCTGTTCTCTCTCTTCCTCTTTCAGGATTCCCTCTCTCTCTCTCTCTTTCTCATAGTTTATTTTTCCTAGGCTTGAAATAGACTTTGATTCCCTTGGTGCTAATCTCACTTTTCAGAGCCTCTGAGCCCCTCCTCCCACCTCCCATTTGGCCGGTCCCTGGAGAACTTCCCCAAATACCCGTATTCTGCAGCCTCTTTCTTTCTTGGGTTTCATTTTTCAAGGGCCAGTTACAACAGTGAGAAGCAAGGCCTCCTCTGGGGTGTGCAGGAAGAGCTCTTCCTTGTAATTGCAAAATCCAGCCCTGCTGGGTCCTCCAGGGGCCATACTTTCTCTTCTGACCCCAGGTGGAAGGACCCAGGAGCCCCACCCTCCTGGCTTCCCCGTGCCTTCTGGGGACACCCATCCCAACTGCTCTTCCTCCGAAGTGGCCATGCTGTGATGCTTTGTCTCGTTGCCAGATCCTCCGCACAATTTAAGCCTTTATTTGTTGTTTGTGGGGGATTTTTACTGGGACAAAAATATCATCTTCTGGTTTCCCTATGTGACCTGCTGGGCATTGTCTGTCCCCATCAGCTGCCTAATTCCTCTGAAGTTCCCGAGTTCACCAGGATCACCCAATCAGGCCTCTGGGGGCAGGGAGGCATTCATGGTCACAGAAGGTGCAGCTCCTCCGGCAAGCCGCTCAGTGGCTTCCGTCAGCCCCTCACTTCTCGTTATTATGAAAAACAGAAGCCCAGAGGGGCAGAGAGGTTTCTAACAGAAGGACAGGCAAAATAGCCAGTGAACCTGGGGCTGCCGGGGCAGCAGACCCTGACTCCAGCCTCCCTCTCTTCAGATTCAGCTCACAGATCCTGCTCTGTTTGCAAAAGATGAGACAGAATAACCCACATTGTGGCAGACTGAAAACACCCCCGGAAAACCTGCCACATGCAAATTCAGAAAGCATCTCATGCAAATCCCTAAGAGTTCTTTCCCATCAAATGAAAGCAATACTTAGAGGTGGGGCCAAAGGCATTAAAGTCAGCTTCACCCCAACCAGCTTTCCATTAAGCCTGAGAGACACAACTGGAGCCATGAACTGTGCCTTAAAGACTGGGGCTGAAACAAGCAACCAGCTGGAGCGGAAGTGCCAGGATCTGTCTCCATGTTCAATGCCTGTGGTGCATTTGAAGCAGAAGCAGTGAATATCGAATCCTGGGCATTGACCAGACACAGGGGTTCCAGCTTTGCGTGCAGAGACCAGTCACAAGTATCCCTGGGGATGCAGATTTGGAATCCGAGAACACTCCCCATGAGAGTAGAGAAGACCCATTGTGCTGTAATGGGCTGGGCAGCTATTTGAAGTGAAACTAACTTATCTGGGGTGACCAAAAGTGTCTGGGTGGTGAGCATCCAAAACTCTGCAACGAGGAGCCAAGGCAAAGCAAGAGGCATTCGCATATTTCCCTGAGCCTGACAATGGGGAGACTCCTTCCCTCCCTGTGTGCTGGGCATATACCCCGTGGCGTACAGGAAACCTGCCCTGCAGCAGGTGCCGGTCCAGTGGACTCTCGGCCCCGGAAGGGCCACTGCAGCCTGCACTCCAGGGCAGGGAAAGCCCAGAGCTAGCTCTGGAGCCCAGCCTGGGGGATGGTAAAAGAAACGACTCACCCAGACCTGTGGAGGCAGCTCCATCCACCGCGGCTTAGCCTCCACACCGCCCTGCCCAGAGGTAAGGAGGTAGCCCAGGAGACGCTACTTCCAAGCGCTCATCTGGGGTGTTGGCACTAGGATGTGCAGTTTAAAATCCGTCCTGCACCCAAGCTCAGGCCCTGGTTCAGCGGCATTCCCTCAAGAGCACAAAGACTTCCCATGGGACCGATGTCCCGGACATGGTGATGGTGGAACCTTCTGAGAAAGATGTTTCTTCCAGGAGGTTGCATCAGGCACTGTCCCTGGCTCCTGCTTTTCTGATTGTTTTGAAAGAAGCAACACAGTGTTTCTTGGCCGTGTCTAGACAGGAACAGCAGAGTTGAGGCATATTCACCCAGAATTTTCAGGCTGTGCATGTCCACACAGACCCACAGCAGCAGCACTGCTCCGGCAATCTCTCCGGGACACAAAGGCCTCGGCCCACACTCTTCTGCAACGTGGCGATGTGGCTTTGTTTCCTTTTGTTTTGCAAAGAAACCTAGGACTTTAGTTTGGAAGCCCCCATAACACACACAGGCGTGCTCACTACACACCCGGCCTCCACCCCCACAACACACACAGGCGTGCTCACTACACACCCGGCCTCCGCCCCCACAACACACACAGGCGTGCTCACTACACGCC